>NW_017806034.1:602925-656344 GCF_001891065.2 Hippocampus comes
GTGTGCCCGGCGATTGGCTGGCAACCGGTTCAGGGTGTCCCCTGCCAACTGCCCGCAGATGGCTGGGATAGGCTCCAACACCCCCCGTGACCCTTGTGAGGATCAAGCGGTATTTAGTGTGTTGTATGATTGAATATAAAAGGTGGAAAATCTCAAATGTAATATAATTATTAACATTAAAGCATTTCTGTCCAATAATTGTTTAAATGTTCAATGAAATCTGTTGTTAATTTCATCATTAAATCATCATTAACCTTTTCATGCACCATGTAGCCTGATGACATAAGCTGTCCACTCTAGTATCCGCTGTTGCTGAAAGGGTTAAATAGTTCAATATTGCAGGATCGATCTAAAAAAAAAAAAAATTGTTAAAAATCTATGTAACCTGCTGGACAGCTGACAATAACATTTTTACACTTACACACACACACACACACACTCTTACATTACGTGATGTGAATTTTGTGTTCAACTCAATTTAATTCACACGCACGCGCACTCCCCTCCATCATCGCTGGCTTTATGTGACTGCCTCAGCCCCTTCCCCCCCCCCCTTTTTTTTTTTACGCTCTTTGTCCTTGCAGCCGTCTTCTTCACCAGCCAGGGAAGCGTCTGCATTTGATCAACACGTCGTCCTCTTCTTCCCCCCCACCCCGCATCCACCGCCATCCGGCCGCCATTCGTCTTCTTTAAATGGAACGCGCTGTGACAAAGTGTCGTCCTCGCCTTCTTTGTCGTCTTCGCTACTAGAAAGACACTAAAAGTATAGCCGCTGCAAATTTGATGCAGTCATTCTGTGATCGTCGCTCAAAGGTGAACGAATGTTGGGGTTGGAAAAACGCCTTGCTAGTGTGAAAAGTCAAATGAGCTTTTCCCATTGAAATGAATGGAAATCCCATTCATCCATTCCAGGCTCCTCATAAAAATGGGAAAACAGGGATGCAGGTGGGGTTCATAATAATGTTTCATCTTCTCTCTGAGCTCATCGGTGCCAGCACTAACGTTTAGGTAGGTAGGTAGGAAGATCGATAGATAAATACAAATTTGTGGCAAAATATCACGTCATCATATTCTTGGGTTTCTTTACAACAAAATATCAATATTTATCATCCATCCATTTTCTCAACCGCTTTATCCTCACAAGGGTCGCGGGGGCATGCTAGAGCCTATCCGAGCTTTCTTCGTGCAGTAGGTGGGGGGACACCCTGAACCGGTTGCCAGCCAATCCCAGGGCACAAGTAGACAAACAACCATCCACGCCTCATGCATGTTTTTGGAATGTGGGAGGAAGCCGGAGTACCCGGAGAAAACCCACGCAGGCACGGGGAACACATGCAAACTCCACACAGGAAGGCCGGAGGTTGACGCTCTAACCACTCGAACGCTGGGCCGCCCAGTATTTTCACATATGATACATATTTTTAAAAATCAGAATAATGTCTGTAACACTGAAAAATACTCCAGAATTATTGGACAAAATATCGATACAGTGTTGTGATAGAGCCTATCGGTATCTTTATAGGATACATTATGTCTTTCATACAATATAAATTTCACTATAATACGTCTTTCATAACAGGACACACAAAACGTCTAGCAGATCCTTTGCCAAATTGAACAGAAAGTCATATTTTGGTTTGAAGTCACCATTTTACACTCAGTCTCACCCCCTGTAAAGGTATTCTGCCGAACTCTGATGAAGAAATTCTTCCGAAATGAGCCCCAGTCATAAGCAGGTATAATAGAGAGATGGTTGATTAAATCACAGAGCTTTTTTTTTTTTTTGGCCATCGTCTAATGTGGGTAGAGCAATGGTGTAAAAGTTTGGTCATTTCTAGGATTGAGATAGTGTGAAGTGAAACATTCTTTCTGCTTTCATTTTTAGCAGCTGGAAGATATGTTGTTTCAAGCTTCCGTTTAGGTATTTGTTTCTGAGCCATCCTGCCATCTCTTCTTACCCACATAGGCCCTAAAAAAATGGATCTGGGACTGTTACAATGAAAGCAACTATGTGCCCCACCAATCGGTTTCACTGTGAATTTGTCATTGTAGCATTATACAAGACTTTTAATCTGGTGCTGCCCTTGGGGAGCACATAACACAGTTTGGAAATCCCTGACCTGGTTAAATATAAAAGTATCATCTTTTTAGCGAGCATGTTTGATGTTTTGTGGGCTTCAAACGCTACTAAAAGCCTCCTCGTGATCATCTCAAACCCAATTTTTGACAAGTTTGGTTAAAAAGTAATCTTGGTTCACATTTCACTGCTGTCAATTTTTTTGTTTCCTTTTTCCAGCATGGCCTCGGTACCGAGTGCTGCGGGCTCTGGACACAGGCCAGTACAACCTGGAGATCTCGCGTGCCGAGCTATCCGATGACTCGCTGTACGAGTGCCAGGCCACCGAGGCCGCCTTGCGCTCGCGGAGGGCCAAGCTCAACGTCCTCAGTAAGTCACAGCCAGCACCACCCCCCACCCCTCAAAGTTTAGCAATTATGAGGTAATGGAGATATTGAAAAAAAATCCACTTACAGTACATCACAACATGGAAAATTTGTCATGATTGGTTCACGAAGACACATTTGATCCAATTATATCATTTGACCCCATGTTTTGTATGCAATGACACCACAAATTCAATATTGTATCTGCCTGTGGAATATCTTGTTATAAATGCAAGCTATGCATATTTATATAAAAGAACAAAATGGGACAAGCACACGTCCATGTTTACGCACACATGCATGAATAGAAAAGGGTGAGTAACAGTCTGTTTGTATCTCCGTCCTCCAGTCCCACCCGAGGACCCCGTGATGGAGGCCAGCCCGGAGCTGCTGCTCATGGCGGGCACGCCGCACAACCTCACCTGCATCACCCGCGGCGCCAAACCAGCCGCACACATCCAGTGGCTCAAGAACGGGCTGCCCGCCGAGGGCGCCCACCAGTCCACGGTGACTCAAACACGTCATCACGCACACGCACACACACACACACACACACACACACACACACACACACACACACACACACACACACACACACACACACACACACACACGCACGCACGCGCGCAACAGGACCTCCACCAAGGCTTATTAGGCGAAGCAATCCACGGAAGCTAAGCATCGCTACAATGTTGGTGACTGCACACATCCACTTATGATAACTGGATTTCAGACGTTGGCTGACTCATTTAGTGCCGCCGCCCATTGGCTGAAGGCCATGTCAATCCAAATGTCTGAACGTGTCATTCATGATGTGTTAAAGTCAAGACATGCACCCAATTTGGATCTAATGTGAATCAGATCTGGATTGACATTTCTGTCCCAGACACTGCCTACAAGTGACGCATTTTTTTTGTTAAAAGTGATTAAAAAAATGACAGACAAAAAAATCTCAACCTTTCCATGGGAAGCAGTACAAAAACAGACGAACAAACAGACGATTCCGGCAGATCCACGCTTAATCTCACACGCCGAGTGTTGGATTAAAGAGGGGTTACGGCGCAAATTCCGCTACAGAAGCAGAACAAGTTCACTCTAAATTCTCAGCAAAGCTTCTTCATCTTCATTGTTGGCTCATTTTTATGCTCTTTGCCTCTGGCACAGAAAAGGAGGAATTAGGGAGTATCTACCCCAAAGCAGACAGCAGCTCAGGAGTCATGTGCAAAAAGTAGAAACAAAACCTTATACAGTCGACAAGCAGCAAAGCTAATCAAAAAAACGCCATTGAGGGACAACGAAGGCGCTCTGTTTCCACGAGAAGTTTTGAGGTCACTTTCATACATGGGGGGAAAAAGTTTAACGTTCGGTGGCCATTTTGTCAGGATCCAGTCAGTCATCTGTAGTGTTTACAGTATAAAGTCAACCTGACATACGTGTTTTACGTGTTTCTTAAGACTGTTTAGTGCTCAGTCAACGTAATGTGCTTGTGTTGCATCTTTTCATAATAATTGAAGACAACTTCAATCGACGGAATGTGTAGTTTGTAACATGTTTTTTTTTTCTAATCATTAAAGTCATTTGTTTGTTTGAAATACACATTGCCATCGTCTTCGAGGACAATTTAGACTCTTCCGTCGTCTATGTAACGTGCATATTGGCGTAAACATACGTGTTCTGATAATCACTAAAGACAGTTTACTCTTCATTTAACCTCACATTCCTGGTTTTGCAACTTTTTGTTATATTTGCTCGTTTTCATTATCTTTAAGGCCCTTGTTGTTCTTCAGTCAAGGTCACATTGAAGTCTTTCTACCATTTGTGACGTAATCATCAAGGACAGTTCAGTCATCAGAAATTACTGATTTTGTAACACGCATATTTTCGGGCAAACGGATGTGTTTTGAAACATTCTTGAGAGTAACACTATTCATTGTTTGTTTTTGTAACGTAAAATGTTTTCGGACACTTTCCGTACATTTTTTTTTAACCTATCATTTGTTTTTTGTGGTCTTCAGGCTTCTTTAACATGCGTGATTTTGTTCCATGTGTTTGTAGCAAAAGCATTTTCATAGTCACCGAAGACAGCGTTGTCTACAAGAAACCAAACGCAGGCTTTCAGAATCCCGAAAGACAATTTAGTCAAGATGACATACAGTGCACATTTTGGTAACATGCATCTTGTCATAATCAACTTAACAAGGGGAATGCACCTAACCTTTTAAATGTCATCATTTGCATGATCTGAACACTTTGCCCTCTTTCTCCCACCTCTGCACCCACCCACACGGACACAGACACACACACACACACACACACACACACACACACTTGCTCTCGCTCACTCTCCCTCTCGTGCACTCAACTCCAGACGTGAAATCATGCCCGAGAGCCTCGCCGCAAACACACCGGCTCACATGTGCACACGCAGCAGCAAACACCGACTCACACAATCCAATGGACGTTTTGACATCTTCTGGCACTCGTGCATAACGCACTGTTCCATTCATTTATTTTATTTTATTTGTATTTATTTATTTTAAAAAATGCGGAATATAAGACCCCAAATAACAAAATGAATAAAAGCAAATGTTCCCGTCGTGACAGGAGGTGCTGCCAGACCGAAAGAGAGTGACCACCAGGAGCTACCTGCCCATCATGCCGCTGGACACCGACAGCCACAGCAACTTCACCTGCGTGGCCAGCAACCCGGCCGTGCCCATGGGCAAGCGGGCCAACGTCATGCTCAACGTGCACCGTAGGTTCTGACTCAACCAACAATGACATCCAACATAATACGGTGGTGACCTGAGATACCAGGTCTTAACAATTTATGCGTTTTCGAGGTACAAGCAGCCATTTGGCAGTTCGTGAACAATCCTTCGCAAGAGACTTCGAGTTGTTTTCTTGCCACAACAGGTTGAAGTTCGTCAAACAAAGCATAAAACATTTGTGTATTTAATTTTCACATAACTTGCCCTCCCAAAGTCTGCTAGCTTCATGCTAACTCACCATGCAAATTGTCACAAAAGGACTAACTAATAGCATCATGTCGGGTATTTGAACACAAACGGTGGAGCAACACATAGGCGATAATTTAATACTCACAGGCATATTTTCTTGATCATCTGCGAAAAACTACTAATCGGTAAAACAGTTTTGCAACACTCACACAAAAATATATTTTCTGCTCCATAATATTGTCTATAATTGGTGCTTTCTCCAGATCCGCCGACGGTGACGTTGTCTATTGAGCCTCGCTCAGTCCTGGAGGGCGAGAGGGTCACCTTCACCTGCCAGGCCACCGCCAACCCGCCCATCATGGGCTACAGGTCCGGATGGCTGGAATGGGGCCCCTGCTGTACTCGGTTAGAGAGGGCTGATCAAACATTTTATCTATCGTGTCTCCATTAGGTGGGCGAAGGGCGGCGTGTTGCTAGAGGGCGCCAGAGAGAGCATGTTTGCCACCACGGCCGACCACTCCTTCTTCACCGAACCTGTGTCCTGTCAGGTGTTCAACGCGGTGGGCAGCACCAACGTTAGCATACTGGTGGACGTACATTGTAAGTACCAAAGACGTGTTCTTTGGATCCTGTGAACCCGTGTTTGTTCCATGAAACAATGCCTTACCCACCTACACATCTGCCAGCCCCAAAAATCTGCCCATTTACCTTCAGGCGCGACTTCTTCTGTCTCTTTGATTCAGTCGGACCCATCCTGGTGGTAGAACCGCGGCCCATCACGGTGGACGTGAACTCTGACGTCACCCTGAACTGCAAGTGGTCTGGAAACCCGCCGCTTACCCTCACCTGGACCAAGAAAGGCTCCAACATGGTGAGAAATTATTGCCCGCTTTAGTTCACATGTTAATGAAGGTATGCATGTTTACCTTTATTAGTATATCAATCTAAAATAGATGACCATTCCCTCCAACGATAGTCAAATTGCATTTGATGGGCAAAAGTATACAAACATGGGAGAAGACATTTTCTACTTAAGATTTACCAAACGCTCTTAAGACGGCAAGATTCAGTGCAACTAACAGTGCACTTCCTGTGGCTCTTATTTTCTATTTACACCACTTCTGGTGCACTCCTTAGTGGACTGACACTAAATGTATGACAGCAACAGTAATCGGAAGAGGCTTTCCCATCATGCTTTGGTGCAGTTAAAAGTGACATTTGTGACTGTGTTATGCTTCTTGAATGTGTTACTTTGTACAGAGAAGGTGTAATATAAATACAGTGGTTATTATTTCTAGTCGGTACATTTGACTACTTTTGGTTTTGACCGGGAGTACAAAATGTGTTTCTTTTTGTGACGAAATACAAAAGATTAAATGGTTTAAAAACAAATTTTCATGATAACTTTAACCCAAAGTACCCTAGAATAAGCAGTATACCACATGTAATCAGATTAACGTATTTTACTAAAAATAATTAAGAAAATGTTTTGTTTTGGGCTTTTTTTCTCAAAACTTGCTTTCACGGACAAAATATCAGAACAATGAGGCATTCGGGCCACTTAAAACATCTAGAACACACTAAACTTAGGTTAATTAACGCTTTCGGGGACAGCGGTCACTACAATACCCACCTTATGTCATCAGGTTACGGGGTACATGAAAGGGTTAAAATAGCTAACGCAAGGGTGTCCAAAGTTGGTCCTCAAGCTCCGATGTCCTGCCTGTTTTCCATCTCTCCCTGCTGAAACACACTTCTTGTTTCAGAGGATCAGCTCATCAGCAACTTCTGAAGAAGCAAGATTCTATTTTTTTTGCCTCCCTACTTTTGCAGTTTCCAACGTATTCATAAATCTCAGGTTTAACCGACCTAAATATCTTCTTAGTACCTCTCTTCTGACTACATGCCGGGCCATTTATCTGTCACCCATCCTGTCTAGCCACCAAGCTATTTTATTTCTTTGCAGAATTTCTCTGCCTCTTCGTCTTTCTCTTGATTATGCTGCATCTCTCCCGGTAGAACTCAGTGCTGTCCGGCACAGTGCGGCACAATGTGGTACTACTCGGCGCACAACTCTAAATCCAAATTGCCCTGTACCTGTACATTGTAAAAAAGGGGACATTGGAAACAGCTGGACAGCAGCACAGAGGGGAAACCCCATGTTACTGGGAAATTCTCCAGAAAGCCTTCGATTGGTGCTAAGAGGAGGGTAAAAAAAAAAAAAGCCAGACTTCATAAATGTTTGCTTAGTTGTAAAGTAGACACTTTGTATAAAGACTCTCCGTGTCTTAAATCTTTAATTCATGCCCAACAGTTTAAGAGAAAGCTCCAGGAGAAAAAAGCTAATGGAGCCTGCTGAGTAAATCAACATGTTTTATAAATTAAATATGCAGCTCTCGCTCGCCCTGTCTGGCTCAGCGTGATGCCTCTCAAGCAGACTCTGCTGTTTACTGGGGTCTGCGCTTGTCCACGTCTTATGTTTGTGTGTCCACGGCTATGTGTGTGCAGGTGCTTAGTAACAATAACCAGCTGTACTTGAAGTCGGTGAGCCAGGCAGACGCCGGCCAGTACGTGTGCAAGGCCATCGTGCCGCGCATCGGCGTGGGTGAGACGGAAGTGATGCTCACAGTCAATGGTGAGTCGCCATCAACAAGTCCATGTAATACATGTAGTATTAGTACCAAGTCACCTTTCCTCGTGACAAACTTACCCGTTGACTTAATAGACTGTTTGACTTCCGAGCTGCCTGCCTACTCACTTTCTTGTTTTACTGTTACCTACTTTTCCATCCACCTTTCTGCCTACATGTCTTACCTATTTACTCATCAGCAAGTCTCACTTACAACCCACCTACCTTCTTATCTGCCCAACTATCTATAAATACAAATTTCAGGCAGAACTCAAAAGCACAACTTTTGTTTTTCTATTGAAATGAATAGAATAGTCATTAAACCCAAAAAAAAAAAAAATCATAATAAAAAATACCAATAAATGCTGCACGTTATAAAAATGTACAGTCATGGTGTAACTGAATAAAATGGAAAATTTTAAACAATTTGGATCTCAAACTAATTCAGCAAGCATCTTCTTCTTCCTTGGTCATCAGGTAGCAATGTCATATAGATGGAGTAATATTAATTGGATTTTTTTTTTCCCAGTGGTTAACAAATGTATGCCTGTAAGTAATGTTATATTGTCTGTCTACTTGTGTTGCTTCAACTCAAAAAGACATTGATACTATTGTTTTAGCCTGTCTATGGCGTTTCCCATGTGTTAGTATTAAGCAATCATTCTTGCGTGTCAGCCAGTTAGGAGCTTTTTTTTTAAACACACAATGAGTAATTAATCAAAATATTTTTTTTCAACGCCAAGCAACACATCTTGAAAATCATAAAAGCCAAGTGACTCGTAACATGAGGTACTTGCCTACATAGTTCTCTTGACCAGCGATCAGACTACCTAAACTTTTTTCCCTACCTATCTGCTGTTCACTTATGTTGTGTCTTGCCCCGGCCAGGCCCGCCCATAATCTCCAGCGATCCGGTCCAGTACGCCGTCCGGGGTGAGCGAGGCGAGATTAAGTGCTATATCGCCAGCACGCCCCCACCGGACAAGATCGTGAGTCCATCCGTCTCTCATTTATGCCTTTTTTAACCATAGTAAGACTAATTGACACAGATTACTGGCAAAAGAACCCCCTCTTTTTTCTCTCGTGGCCTGGACTCATTGTGCATCAACCGTTTTTTGTTTTTTTTTCCCCCTTTTTTGGCTTGAGTGTCGCATTCGCAACCTCTTGAATGCAGCATGAGTTTTCTTTGAAGAAACCTGTTAACCCTATTTTTTTTCCTTCAAAGCACACTTGATGGAACGACACTCTAGCACAAAGTGATGGATCATTTCAAAGCTTGCGTATGCGGGAACGTTTTCACCCTCCCCGCCTATTTAAAAAAAAAAAAACAGCGTTTAGCTGCACCTCTCAGCGGCAATTATCCAATTTTTGCTGCGCCGACATGACAGAAATCAGAGCTTTTAGGAGGCTTCAGAACCCCCAGCCCGGCCAGAGAGCTGTGAGCGTATAATGTGATACGACATCATAGTCGTGGCTTAATGCACAGACACAAGGACTTATAAAAAATGGAATGTGAGCTGTGTGTGTGTGTGTGTGTGTGTGTGTGTGTGTGTGTGTGTGTGTGTGTGTGTGTGTGTGTGTGTGCGCGCGCGTGTGTGCGCGCGTGCATTTGCCGCCAGATATTCCTAAATAAATCCATCTGTGTGCATATTCTTCTCCATAAAAGAGGGTAGATCTGCAGGAATTTATGCGGTGGAAGTGACTAGCACTAATGTACGGCGAGACTAATCACATTTCACTTATATTTTAACCGTTGCAGTCTCAGTAAAGCGAGTTACAACGCATTTCAAGCTTGGGGGCAAGCGGTCTTTTCCTGGACTTTGCTATCAATATGGCAGGCCTGCTTTTGTATCTGACATTGGGCCAATGATATGTCAAATCGTTGTTACTCCACCAAGGATGGATTTGCCACCTCACAATACGGTACGATATAACGCAGTGGCAAACCGATGTGCTGAAATTAGAAAGCAATGTAGTACGCTGTAATCACGACCGGACCAATATGAGCCAATTCACTACAATATCGATCTGACGCCTTAAAAATTCACTCCCAATTATGATGTGATGCCATATGATGAACATAATTCTGACGCAATGTGATTCACAAAGATTACGTCGTGAAAAAATACGATTCACTGCAATGTGATCCAATCATAATCTGACATTATTCATTGACAATGTGATCCAGGTACGATGCACCTTTCGCAAAACGCGCTCAAATGATCGCCATTTTTTTCCAAGTCAGGACATCGTGTCGTAGTCAATTTGGATGGCACCTCACTGCTTTTTTTCCCCTTCACATTCCTAATGGAGAGTTGACAAGGCTCATAAACCTTCCACGACATGTGTGTTGTAGGTGTGGGCATGGAAGGAGAACGTGTGGGAGAAGGAGAAAGGCACGTTGATGGAGCGCTACACAGTAGAGCAAAGCAAGCCGCCGTCGCAGGGCGGGGCCGTGCTCTCCACACTCACCATCAACAACGTCATGGAATCCGACTTCCACTCGCCATACAATTGCACTGCCTGGAACTCCTTCGGGCCCCGCACCATGATCATCACTCTGGAGGAAACCGGTACGGAAACACAACAAAAGGCCATTAGTCCAGACGAATCCTGAACCGGGATAACATTTGGCAGGGGTCCACTTACATCATCAAAATGAACCCAAATGAATGTGGGCCCCAAATGAAGCCATGGGGCCAGTGGCATGATTTTGTGAGTCCCTCAATAATTCAAAATAAAATCCAAAATAATGAGAGCTTTGGATAAAGCTATGCGCTATGCCGTTAGTTCAAACCTGTTCAATTTTTACTGTTAAATTAATCTCCTTGAGTCAAGTCATGGTATCACTTTAGTGGGGGCGGGGGGATATTACCTTTGTGCAACATCTGTTGGATTTCCAATTTTTGGGTCAACCCATGGTCTCACTTTTAGAACAACACCCGTCGCATGTAAAAATGTCATTTGTTGAGGTTGACCCGTGGCATCACCTTAGTGGGAAACTTGTTGGCTTGAAATTACAGTTTGGGGGTTGACTAAATGAATGTGCAAAACTGTATTTAGTGTGCGTGCGTGCGTGTGTTGACTACCAAACTGGAAAAGACTGGATTGGATTTCTATGTTTGAAATCAGCTTTGTGGGTTGACCCATGGTGTCACCTGAGTGCAAAAACCAATTGGATGTCTACTTTGTTTTTTGGGTTGACCTTACTGCAACAGCCGTTGATTCCGATTTTAAATGTAGTCTTTTTGCATGTTCACCCATGATGTGACCTTGGTGCAAAACCTGTTGGGTTTGTTCCCACCCCCAGAACAACCTGTTGATTTTCTGTATTTCGCGAGCCTAGGCTGTCATTGTTTCGCTGCTTCTCGTGCCCCTTTCAGACATCGTCCCAGTGGGCATCATCGCCGGAGGCACGGTGGGCTCGTCCATCCTTCTGCTCACGCTGCTGCTGGCTCTCGCCTTCTTCCTGTACCGCCAACGCAAAGGCAGTGAGTTTCTCGTCTCCGTCAATCAGCTTCTGCGACATATGCCGTCTGCTTTCGCGTTGTATTCAAATGAACCTCATGAATATTCATACCAACGTGGCAAACAGCCTCCAAACGCCCACACGCCAACCTCTCATTATTCTTGAAATAATTGTGGATATGCCAGATAAAGATAGCGTCTGAAGACGAGGTGAACCTTAAAATGGTGAACTTCCTACATGTTTTTCAAGCAACATCAAAATCCAGCCGGAGAATGCAATTTGTCCAAATTGAGTCAGGGTCAAGGTCATCTTTATTGTCAAATATGCTCTATGTACAACATACAGCACAGATGAAATTTCTTTCCTCTCAATCCTCAGTGCAAACATGTAGTGCATTAAAACACACCAAAATGCTGCACAATTAATTAAAAGGGAAGAAAAATAGAATGTGAGATGGGGTTGGGGTGTTGGTGGGGGAGCTGAATTGATAGATACACTTTTTTTTTTAAATGTGGGTCGACTAAAAAAAAAAAAAAATGGAAATTTTGAGAATGTGAAAAATACTTGCCAAGGTGTCCTGAATGAACTGAACAGTTGGAGCAATAAAATTTACCAGGGCATTTTCCTCGATTTTGTCTCCCAACTCTGGACACTGTAAAGTGGATCCTGAAGTGCTTGTGTTGTCCTTCCAGGACATCGAGGAGTGACGCTGGGCAAAGCCGACATCAAAGTGGAGACGGTCAACAAGGAGACGCACAGTCTAGAGGAGGAAGCGGCCACCGTCTCCACGGCCACGCGCATGGTCAAGGCGATGTACTCGGTGAGTCCACGCGCACGTTGACCGGTTGCCACATCCACAACATGACACCCACACACACCTGGGAAAACGGTGGACTTTTTTAGTCAAATGTTTTCTTTTTTTTTTTAAAGCAGACAGATGGGACACCTCATTTTTAGTTGAGGTAGGAAAAGAACATGGAATATCTAAATTTGTATGTCAAATATTATACGACTGGAAAAATAATTCAGCCTCATATTTTAATATTTTTTTTGTTGTAATTTACAACAAATCATTTAACCAATTATGTGATGAGAAATCATTACAAATCCATGTAATTGTGTAAAATAGTTGAATCAAACAATGATTCATGTTTTAATGTATCAGTGAGTTAATTGTTTTACAAATGGTTGATTAGAATTAAATGAATGAATACATGTCAAACGTGTAAAATGGCGCATCTGATTAACCAGTCAGTTGTTTCATATCTAAAATTGTTTTACTTGGATTTTTGGACTCAATTAACAATAGTCAATTAATTCCATCTCATTATTTTATTGGCAGTTAAATGATAACGAATCAGAATACAAATCTGTTGAATATTTTGTTAAAAATGTACTTAGTATTTACAATTAAATGATTTGTTTAATGAGATGATTAAACAAAATATTTTTAAGTATATCATTCATAATAGTAGATTCTCCTTTTGGGTTTTATTTATAATTAAGAGAATCTGGAAAGCATTACATGCATACGCAAAACTATTCACTTAGCGAAAAGCATTTCAATGATTCTTCATCAGTCAGTCGGGCAAGAATTGAATGAGCTAAATGAATAAAAGTTGCAACTCTGTTCTCCTCCCTGTCTTCCTCCTCTCTGGACGTCCGCCCCTCCTCTCCCTCCGTCCGTCTGTGTGTTTTGTCGTTTGACGGTTTAGTTTCTGCCCTCTGTCTCCCTCTCTCCCTCCACTCAGCCCTTCAAAGACGACATGGACCTCAAGCAGGATGTGCGCAGTGAGAGCGACACGCGTGACGACTACGAACTCAAGGTAGCGCATGGGCTTTGAGTTTCAAGTTAGGGTGTCATACGATGGTTTCCATTTCAAGTTCGGCTTGGAGATTAGGTTTAGGGTGTTAGAAACGCGGGTCTGGGCTCCAGGTCTTGAATTAGTTTCACGAGGCCGTGACTTGTGTTTGCAATTTCAGGATCCAACAAATGGCTACTACAACGTGCGAGCGACCACCCACGACGAGGCTCGCCCTCAGTCCCGCGCCATCCACTACCAGGGAGACTTCCGCTCTCCCAACGCGAACAGCGCGGCAGGCGGCGCCACCGTTTCCGCAGCCCCGCCCTCCGCCCCCAGCGGCGCGGTCCCCCCCAGCGGAGTACCGGGCTCCCGGGCCGGTTGCTATGACCCGCGCCCCCCTTCCCGCATCTCGCACTCCACCTACGCCCAGTTCAGCACGCTCTCCCGGGCGGCGGCCGCTGCCCAGCAGGCGGCATCCAACCCACCGGGGGACTACCCGGGGGACTGCGGGCTGCTGGACGGCACCACCCAACTTGCCTACGACAGCTACGGGTACCCCTCGCAGTACCACGGCTATCGCGTGGCCTTCGCACCGCCTGCGGAGGAGGGGCCGGCCTATGAGATGTACCCCACGGGACCAGGGAGCGGACCTGGGCAGCACAGCCCCGAAGCAGGGCTGGGAAAGTACGACACAGCTACCCGCTTTTCGTATTCGTCACCCCCTTCTGACCACTCACAGAGACACACGCAGAGGATGCAGACTCATGTGTGAAAGCAAAACCACATGCGTTGGCGTTAGCAATATGCATGCTAATTGGCGCTAACTACAATCAACAAAGAAGAGCAGCACTTCTGACTGATCAGCCAACACTTTGGGGTTACCAGAACCTAAAATTGTATCCCGTTGAAAATATGTTTTACAATAATACCCCGTTAGCGCCTCACCCTCCAAAAAAATCGTTTTCCAATTAAAATGAAATTCAATGGCCATGATAGGACACATGAAAAAATCTGAAGGACGAAAGTCTGAAATGGAAGAAGGCGGCATCCTTGTGAGGATAAAGTGGATCAGAAAATGGATGTAATTACAGTAGTTATTTTCAGTCAAATCCGGTGCAACTTCAGCTGGCCACCATGGTTGGGAATTATTCACGACCAATCGGTGGATGCAGGTATCTAAGTTGGTATCTCAGTAAGTGGCGAATGCTTGTGAACTCGGGAGACCAAAGTATTGCTGGAGCTTTCATCAGTGCGATGTCTTGTCAAGACCAATTGGACGTTGCGTATTGACAGCTCCACAAAGTAGCCGAGATGTCTCTGCGATGTGTCCAGCAGGTCTTGGCGATTTCGCAGACCTGCCGCAGATGTAGAAAAAGTCTCCAAAAAGGTCTCCGAAAGGAATTGAACATGTTTGAATTTACCACGACTGCCTGGCGACCCGACTAGTCTCCAGGATACGTCTCGGAGACTTGAGTCTCACCATCGGGTCACCATCTTGTGTCCAGGCCAGTCAGATAGGCCTGTTAGATGATTGGTCGACACTAAAGGCCCTATTTTCATACACAAGCGCTCGTGCACTTGGCCTAAACATGGGCCATTTTTATTTTCATGCTGTGTCAAGTCTAGTTCACCATGTTGGGGACCTTGTTGCGCTTCTCTGGGCGTTCCGGTGGACGGAGCTGGTGTGCCTCCGTCACACCTCACAATTTGGTGGCAGAAAGTAGACTGTGCTGTAAAAACGAGTACATCTTCATTTTTGTGCCAGGGCAAGTCTTAACAGGTTTGTGAATTTGGTCGACCCCCGCTATGCCTCAATGGGCCTTCTGGTTTATTAGATTGCATGCCCACGGCACATCTGGCAATTTGGTGACCCAAATCAGACTGCATTTTACATTTGCAAAAACTTGCCTGGAGATGGCTGTGTTGGCTCCCACAACGGCGAAAATGCCGTCTTCTCACTAGTTTGGCAAAATACCAAGAGAACGCTCTACTCCACCCATGCACTGGTCAGTTTTTATGCTCTCGCTGTCTTAACATGGGAATCCACTTTGAACCATTTGCCATGAAAAAAAAATGGATGTCTTTATTGCGAAATTCCTTGCTTTTATGTGGACATTTTGTACAAAACAAAGCGACATAACTTTCCATGCACCGTAACAACATGGCAGCTTGTTGAAAAAACACAAACCAGTGTGGGGAGTCTCTCTTCCAGGAGTAGGTAGCAATGCGTCACGCAGATTTTCTACACTCATGACGCGTTTCGACGTCGGCTTTTTAGTCCGTTTGATGACTTTTGTTTTTTTAAAAAAAGAAAAAGAAAAGAAAAATACCTCCGCAACCCTGGATCCTCAAGTGTCAAAATGTGTTTGTTTCTTGTCACTTGCACAGTAGAATAGTTTTTTTTCCCTCCACATTTATACTGAAATGGGGGATGGAGGGGAACTGCAAAAAAGAACATTTATTGTATTTTTATTTAAAAAAAGAAAAATGTGGACCAAAGGTTCAAAATTTTGTGTGAGGGGACACTGTTGGATTTTTACAACGGAACATTTTCGCCAAGGAAGGACGATGTTTATGCAGCAAAGAGAATGAATGGGGGTGTTTTTTTGTTGTTGGTGGTTTGTTTTTTGAAGCAGAGTCCCTCAGACCACCAGTCCTCCGTGACTGGAATGCCTTTTTTGACGGTTGGACAGCAGGCTGGCTTTCGACAGTGGAGTCTTAACATATCAAGGTGAAGCTTCAGAGGCTTCCGTGGAGCTCATTTTGCTGTTGTAAACCTGTCAGCAACATGCCAACAACATGTAAATGACACAAACAACATGTAAACATACATGTAATGCTTCCTCAATGCAGCAAAAACACAATGGTGATGTGTTGTTTTTTTATGGTCTTTAATCTTTGCTGTATGTTTGTGACTGGCTTTTAGTGTTTATTACTGGTGTCCCATATATACTATATTGATTATTTTTGCTGAGCCTTACCCTAAAAAGTGCAGACTGGCCAATCAAAACTCAGCACAGAACAGCAGTCTGGTGTTAAATCAATTGAGACATTTTTTACTTGTTTTTCGAGGGTTTGGATATTTTTGTTCCTTTTGGTGTCCTGTTAAAAAAATTTAAAAAAATACAAAATCTTAAGAGTTTCAAATTAGGGTTCTAAATTAGGATTTCAAGACAGGAAATTGGAATTTCAAGATCAAGTTCAGGTTCCAAAATGGGGTTTCAAGTAGGATGGATTCCAGCTTAGGTTAGGGTTACAAAACTGATGGTTTCAATATAGGGTAAACGTTTCAAGTTAACTTTAAAATTAGGCTTTCAAGAGAGGGTCAGTGGTCCAAAGTAGGGTGCCAAGGCAGGGTTGGGATTTAAAATTACCGTTGCAGGCTAGGGTTGAGGTTAAAAATAAGAGTGGCTAGGTTTTGAAATTACAGTAGTCTCAAATTACAATTCCGAATTGGGCTTTGCAGTGTTAGGGTTTCCAATGAGAACTGAATGGAGAAATTTCCCCTGTTAAATTTTCCTGTTTGTCCTTCTGAATGGTATTCAGAACTTTTAATTATCAGCACTTTAACACTGTCATCTCCTTTTGGGAAATGTCAAACTAATACCCCTTTCGCTATATGGTGATTTATTATTATTATTTTTATGTTCTTTCATGAGAAGAAGCGCTCTGCAAAGTGGGGCTGAAGGAGGATTCGCTGAGCCACCAGTGGCTCCATCCGCTCACGTACTTGACGTCTGCTGCCAAAGCACTGCAAGGAGCTCGACTGTGTTCACTATGCGCGTGCGATTTTAAACGCAGCTTGAAACCTCTCAGAACAGCTGAAAGGATGAAAAATTGCACCGATCAGCAAATTGTTAAATTTTTCATCAGAGATGCAAGTAAACTTTTCTAGATTTTTTTGCAAATCTGCCCTCTTTATTTTCTCGAGCACGTCAACTGTTCATAATAATAACAAAACAATACTATTCTAGATGATATGTAACTTCCAGTGGAATTTTTTTTTCTGAAACGTCATATCTATAATAAATTACAACACATGGTAAAATTCATACTGTCAAACTAAAAAAGAATGAAAAAACAAATCTGACGTGCTAGAAAAAAAAAAATTTAAATCAGCGACAAGGACATACAAAGCCAAATTACAAAAGAGTCGCTGGAGTAGTGACTTGCTAACTTGACCCACACGATTATCTTGTGTTTGTTTTTTTTTTTTTTTTGTTGTTGTAACAAAATTGACAGTCAAGATCATATCATCTCCATGATCCAGTCTTGACTTTTCCTGTGACACAACATATTCTGATATGTAAGATCACGTTTGTCTTTTACTTTTATATATATTTAAAAGGTTAAAACAAAACGATTGTTTTATCCATGTGTCAAATTGTAATTGTAAGTTATTTTTTCACACAATTCCAGAAAATAAAACTTTCATACAAAAAAAGCATACTTGTAATCATAATCAGTTACATAGGATAAGATAAGAAAACCTTTATTTTACTCACAATGCGTGTTGATTTGTTTGGTTTCGGTTGAATTCTTTTTCTAACTAACTGGTCATTTAAATGGGACTTCAATTTTTGGGCGGCTAAAACTAGAAATATGAGGAAAAAGAATTGAAAATAATTTGTAGGTTTTTTTTTTAGGTTAAACTTAGGGATGAAAAAATTAGGAACCTGGATCGTTTTGTCTTTTTCGTGTTAATTTCTGGGTCTTCCTCGTTTCAAGCCGTCCCACAACAACGCACGCACACGCGCACACACCATTTCCCCCCCCCATTTCTCTTTTCTGACCACTTTGTTTTTCGTCTTTTCCACAGACATCACCTTTAGTCCTCATTTTTCTCTTCGCGTCTCCCCTTGTTGCCCGGAGATGAGAAATGAAAAGATTAGGTGTGCAGCTGGCCATCTTTACTTAGCGCTCCGTCGCTGATGTTCTGCTTTCTCCTCCTGGCTCAGGAGTAATGTCGGAAATAACCTTCAGAGCTCCACTTCTCCTCCTCTTCCTCCCTTTCTTCTCCATTTTTATTCCCCCCTTCGCATCTCAAGCAGTCGTCGGGCGGATTATGGCCCCTCTCATGCCTAGCACCGCTGAAGATATATGATCATATTAGTGCAAAATGATGTCATGCAATTCAAGACGTTTGTCCTTCGCGCACCCTCTGAAGTACCTATCCCCCACCCCGCAAACCCACCCCCGTGCTCCCCCCTTCCACCCTCGCAGATGATGTCACAGTCTTTTGTGTGTGGGAGGCGAATGAGATGCCCCCCAAGTTCTCCGAGTGTAAGTGGGAGGCTGCCGCCATCTTGTGAGAAGAGAGCGAATGAAAAACTGAGTGGAAATTTGATCCCTATTGGCGGCAGAAGTGTTTCTAGCAGATTGGCATGCCAAGTATGTCGAAGAGTAATCAGGAGGATTTAAAAAATTCCGCAAAACGTGGGGTGACCACATGTCCCGGGTTAACCGTTCAAGAGCACTCAAACACCGTCAATGAGGAAAATACACCATGTGGGAGGCAGAAGAGTTGCTCGCATGATAAGTTAGCGAAATTAGCATACACGGCGATCGTGTTTAGTTGTAAGCATGAAAACACCAAGGAGCTTTTTTCCCCCAAGGATGTGGAAGAGCCGCCAAAAGAGAATATTGTTAAGTAAGTGCCTCTTTTGTCCTCCTGGTTGTTATAATGAGAAACGGGTGAGCTCTGTGGGAGTGTTGAGGCAGGAAACAGGAAACTATATTGGTTCAGCAGAGACAGAAGAGTTGCTAATCACGAAGCTAAAAAAATTGCAAGCAATGCTATCAACTTTTTTGTTTACTCTGGCCCTTTATAGAGATGAATTGTTACACCGTGGAAGAGTATTTTGGTGAATATAAACATGAGGAAAGCAGCAGAGTTACTCTCGTAAAAGCTAACTAACTTAGCATACACCATAATTATGCTTGTCATTTCCTCTGGTGGACTTTTTTATTTCGTTCCTTTCCATGTCATTGTTCAAAAGTCGTCTTCCATTTCCAGGGCCACTTCCTCCAATTGAAGCCACGGCAGTTCACTTCGCAGTGTGACAAAATGGCCGACGTTCGCCAAACCAGAAACAACACAGCAACTGAGTGCGCTCCGAGAGACGGCCATGTCACAGGCAGGGAACCACGTGGCTGCATGGGCATCATAGTACTCCACCATGTTGGTGGCCGACACACCCGTATTGCCCCCAGCCACGAAGAGGCGGTCTTCTAGTACCTGGATCCCAAAGTTGCTGCGTGGACACTGCATGGAAGGTAAGAGCATCCAAGCGTCCGTGTTGGGGTCATAGGCCTCTACGCTACACAGGCGCATATCGCCGTCAAAACCACCGATCTTAAGAAAGAAGAGGAGAGTTACAAGTCAGATCATGCCCTAACCTGAACCTTAACCAGAATAACCAAACCTAACCACCCTATTGATTGACTAACTTAGGCCTGGTACACGCATGAGAATTTCTTAATTCTGTGATCAGACCGAACGTGAGCTGAGCATTACTGGCAGCGCGTTTCCATATATAGTGCAGTTAACACGGTTGCATGCAGGCCAGCGTGGATGAAGTGTTTGAAGTGAAAATTTTGGGTCTTCACCCATTTCATTTACATATGTGCACTTCTTGTGGCGTTGTCACCGACAGACAATTTCCGTCAAGAATATGTTCACAAGCAACAGCAGAAGCACAAATAGCACGATGAAATAAAAACAATATCTGTGGGACCGAGAGGTATACAGCACAGCCAGCTTCCAATTGCAGCCGGGACCGAGCCAAAAAGGAGCAGGCTTGGAAAATGAGGAGCGGGGAAGTTGGCGTATCTGCTAAGTGGAGTGACTTATTTACAGCTGTTGAAACTGTCAAGCATGATTACATTTAGCAGCGAAAGTACTAGCACTACCACTGCATACCAGATTGACGACCAAGATTCAAACTTCTACCCTCCTCCTCCCCGCCCGAAGCAACCACTATATAGTTGCCCTGCGAACAAAATCATGTGACACACATGGGGTGAAGTGATATTTTGTGTTTGGTCTGGACCTAACATTCGATATTGTTTATCTGTTACATACCTAATATGTGAACAAGAAAAATCTGGCATTTAACAGTTTTTATCGTGCTGTGTGTCATATGCTCCAACTGTTCCACCACCAACCTAGAATCTAGTGCTGCGAGACAAAAACATTTTTGTGATCAAACATGTTTTAACAAAAAAAAAGAAGATACTGCAACAACCGCAAAAAAACAATAGCTGCAATATGGGAAGAGAAACCCCAAAAGGAGGGAATGATGATGTTCTTGGGACTATTTTTCTTGAGAAAACCACCATAGAAAACATTTTCTGTAGACCATCAAAGCGGACTATATAGTTCTACAGCTCTGCGAGCTGCCCCTCCACTTCTAATGTCCACCAGACTTCAGTGTTTCAGGTAGAACATGGTAGGACATTTGTTTTTATTTACGACCATTTCCTTGTTTCTCAGTCGGCCACTTATTGAACGTATAAAGTCCGTTTGATGTCTCAATTCTGAGGTATGACTCAAGAGTTGTTGGCTTTCCCCGCAAGGAAGACATTTGGTTGTAAATATTGAATGTTTCATATTTAAGATTGTCTGCAACAATCTGTTTCCTCATTATCTGCACCTTAACACACCTCAGACCAAAGGATAATCTGTAAAACATAAGATAGTCTGCCATTTGACATCCGAAAAAAATCAAGACCTCCTTGTCCCTATGTGTATACCAGGCCTTATACGTTCATACCAGTCCTAAAATGGCTGACCCAAACTCTTAACATGCTAACTCAGTGTATTGCACGTACTGCATAAATGTGGTTGGCATAAGCAATGACTCCAGTGCCACTGCGACAGCAGTTCATTGGGACGATCATGGTCCACTGGTTGGTCTCTGGGTTGTAATACTCCGCCGTTCGCAAGGGCTCATTTCCGTTAAAACCGCCGCATACGTAAACCTGGAACCCAAAGTTGGACTGACTGGTAAATTGAAGGCAGAATAATACAGAAAATTATCTCCATCCTAATGTTAATAAATTCTAACTATGAGAGAAACTAAATTTAGGAAGTGAAATTACCTTCAATTTTAGATCTTAGATGTTAGTTTTTGAAGTGTACCTTTTATCACCACCTACCTTGTTGTTGAGGGTGGTACAGCTAGCGTCGCTCCTGTGTTCATGCATACTGGCGATAAGAGTCCACTGGTTTGTCTCGGGCATGTAGTACTCTGCGTTTTTTAGTCTTATGCGACCGTCCACGCCCCCAATGGCATATACGCGCCCGTTTAGCACCGTGACACTCACGGAGCACCGGCGAAAATGCATGGGCGCTACCTGGTGCCAGGTGCGAGTGTTCACATCAAAGCGCCGAACAGTGTTGTAATGCCTCCGGCCGTCAAATCCGCCCACGCAGTAGACAGAGTTGCCCAGGAATGCAGTGCCGAAGTAAGCATGTGGATGTTCCATGTTGTCGACCAAGTCAGCCCAGGTGTTGGCATGCACATCATACGCCTCGATGAGGTGCGTCGGGTTGGGGCCGCTGAAGCCGCCAATGGCAAGCAGGATGGCGGAAGGCAGGCGAGGACGAGCCACCAGGTTGCGATAGCCGCACACAGAGTTTGTGTTCATGTGGCACATGACGCGGGTAGCCAAGGCAACTATGTCCAGGCACTTCCTGCTGTCCTGGATCAGATGATTGGTCAGCACCTTGATTGCGATGAACTCTACGCTTGTCAGTGCGAGACGGACCTACACAGTGCAAATTAGAATCAGGTTGGAGGCAAGGTGGGTTCTAGGAACTGTGATCAGACATCCAGTTTCCATGACACCTAATCCCAAAATCTGTACGATCACCCTGGACTCTAAATAAGGTATAGCACCCCATGTGCTGTCAGTGGAGTGCTTCAGGAATACCAAATTTGAGAGACATAATTCCCTCCAACCTTAACTCCAACCCCAATCTGGCTCCTTATGGTACCCTACCCCTAATTTGTAAATCAAATCCACCCCAATCCTGACACCCATAATTTACCCCTTACGTAATTTATTACCAAACCATAATCCTACTCTAAACCTCAACACTGGGCCTACTCCTAAATCCAACCCTACTTCTAAATCCAACCCAAATGTAAGGTCCTTACTCCAACTCAAAAGCCATGCCTAATGTATTGCCTCATCCAACTCTATCCTAAATTTGATATCTAATACTGTCCTCCCATAGCTAATCCTAATCCCACCCTAATTCTTACTCTAATTTATCCTTTTACCTGAATGGCCTCTGAACCCTAGGATCAAACCTATCCTAACTTCTAGTGTTGAACCCACCTGAAACTCAAATCCTCAACCTACTCCGAGTTACATTTTATCATAACCCGTAACTATTACCTTAATGCTGTCACCTCTGAAACCGAGCTACAGCTAGTGTCTTTTAATGCCACACCCTTATGCTAACCTATTCACACCTAACCATAGCCTACCCTTTACCCTATCCCTATACTTGCACAAAATCCCACACTAACCCTCCCCATAACCTTAAACTAACTCTTTCTCCCTTTATCCTCAAGACCCAACTCCTTGCCTAACCCTTTACTCAAACCCTAACCCAAAACATTACAGATCCTATACTGCGGATACGAAATCCAATTGCCCAAGTGCTTGTTGACTTACTTTGGCCAGCAGCACCGCCATGTTGTCGCCTCGCTCCCAAGGTGCATGTGCAATCCAGTGCAAAATGGCCTCATACACAGTATTTTCCGTTTTTACCATAAGGTCATCCCGGTCCAGGATATCGCATAAGTCCTGTACGGAGAGTTGCTGCAACTCATTTGAACTCGCAACATCTTCAAAGTGGTAGAGGATATACTGGAAGGCATTTCGCTGTAGATCCGGGGTGTAGCAGTTCCGCGTGAACTGCCAAATGCCAATGCAGTTTTCTGGACAGAGCTGCTCCGTTAGAAATGCGCAGCAGGTTTGGACAATGCCAATTATGTTGAACCGGTCTGCAGCCAGCAACAAATCCTTGACATTGTCCTTTGTCACCAACACAGAGCCAGCATATGCAAAATCAACAAATAGTTGCATTAACTGAGCCGTCAGACCATGTATGACGTAGACCCTCTGGTCTGAAGTTGACCATCGTAGAAAGAGGGCTCTGAAAATTCGGAATACAGAGATAGAATTCGTAATTCATCATTAATTTTTCCTCTCGAAAACATGCATCTTAGGTTGCTTACCTAGAAATCGTCAACTCACCTGAAGTAGTGGCTGCACTTGCAAAGAATAATTTTGTGGATGTGAAATTCAGCATTGTCAACCCTGATGACCGCATCGCTAAGTTTCCTTGTTCGACTTAGTTCGTCATTGACAGACCTGTATGAATATTTACCATCGTAACTCATCTTGATTGTTTTGCCATCTCGGAACACCCGTTGGGCTTTTACTCGTGAAATATCTCAGCAGGGAATATTAACACAGGGCGGGATGTTACAATTACATCATGGTGGCGTTCTATGTCAAAAGCCAACCTCGTCATCAGTAGTTACATCATTGGCATCATTAAAGCAACAACACTTTGGATTGAAAGAAAACATCACTGTTCATTTTTATCCTCCACTGCCTGAAAGATGTCACACATTTTTGACGGGAACAGAAAGGCTAACTTACTCTGAGCCTATCCTGGCAAATTTGGGGATGATGGAAGACTACACCCTGGATATCATATGGACATTGATCGCACAAAAGCCAACTCTCTTTGTTTGAACTCTCTTGCCTTCGTAGAAGAGCCATCGTCATTTATGGGACGAATAGATCTGAATTCAAAACAGGTGAACATGATCCTCAGATAATTTAGGCTTGAAGATAAACCTAATAACATGCTAAACATATTAAATCCAAAAGGCTTTTTTTTTTTTTTTTTATAAAGAAAAGGTGCTTCTTGCTCGTTTCAAGGTTCTTGACCTTGTTTGAATTTTTTTTTCCCCCCAACTCGTCAACCTCCACCATAGTGATTCTGCAGTCACCCCACTGTGCATCGCCAACCAAGTCCGCAAGGTGTTGTCTTTCTGCCTGAAACTTAGTCTTAACCATCAAATCTAATGAAGTTGACCCTTGCAAATGAATGGAGTGAGGCATTTTCTGGTCCAACTGCATTCTAATTCAGGAGTGCTTTGACTTGCCAAACCACATAGTAATAGAAAACATTGAATCTCCACCTTGTCTTATATGTATGATTTTAGAAGAATTTTTTTATGAGTTCTACAGACAGCATGCACGGGTCAATGTGTTTTTGAATATTATGGTTACATGAAAGTATTCAATTAAATTTACTTGAAATAAATAGGTTGGATTAGCCATCCAGTCACTTTTTTCTTGGAAATGTTTGAATGTGGAATGGAAAAAAAATAGCACATTTCCTAAATGAGTAGAACATTTTAATCTTGAAATGGTTTGAATCGGGTGAAGGAAGTGGAAGTTTTACAATGACAAATGCTGGTCAGAATTCACAAATTGAAAATGTTTAGACATCAAACCGTATCTCTCCCTGATGCCCAAACTCATCATAGTCATAGCCGGGGGCCACTGCTAGCCCTTTGGGTGTCCTAAGGTGAAAAGGCAGACCGTGTCCCCCAACACACCTTAATATTACCGTTTTTCAAGGCCCCAAATTTTTGGGTGATAGAGGTATGGGGTGTTTATGCTGACGGCTTTGGTACATTTTCAGAATTGAGATTACAGATCAGAATTGAATTTCTAAAAACTACAAATGTTCACAACATTGTCACTTGTTCAAATCAAAAAAGCAGTTTCTCATTTCTTGGAACAAGTTGCTAATGCTTTGCCACATCCAAGCAAAGGTTCACGTACAATTTTCTGCTGTTTTTGACATTATCGATTGCTTATGTTTATCCATCCATCCATCCATTTTCTGATCCGCTTATCCTCACAAGGGTCGTGGGGCGGGCTGGAGCCTATCCCAGCTGTCTTCGGGCAGGAGTCGGGGTACACCCTGAACTGGTTGCCAGCCAATCAACAACCATGCCATTAGCAGCTTCAGCAACAACCATTCACACACACAATCACACTTAGGGACAATTTAGAGTGCTTCATTAACCTGCCACGCATGGTTTTGGAATGGGAGGAAACCAGAGTACCCGGAGAAAACCCACACAGGGACGAGGAAAGCATGCAAACCCCACACAGGAAGGTCGGAGCCGGAATCGAACCCTGCACTTCTGCACTGTGAGGCAGACATGCTAACCAGTCGACCACCACTGACGTGCAGTGACACAAATATTTAGTTTTGAGCGGTTTACGAAATATTTTCCAGAAGAAAATGGCTTTTGCAGGGGAACCTTGTTTTGCTTTTTGTACCATTGGTTTCGGGAAAATACATGCTGTATTGTAAATTTCAATTATGATCTGAGAAATGTACCAAAGCAACTGAGGAAAATTACATTCAGATTACCTCAATAACAAATGTTTAAAAAAAAAAAAAACAAAAAAAAAACTATTTAATTGTCTGGTCTTTTCTTAGGGCTGATTGATGTGCATTGTTTTGGAATGCTGGAGGAAGCTTTCGCACCCCTAATCCAAATCCAAAACAAAATAAATGTGAGGGAGATATGCTAACTAACGTGCACCTTGCTGCTGAGATCGATAGCTTCTTCTGGTGAGGGAAAGTAGAGTTGTTCAAACCTTTCCACATTATTAGTGTAGAAAAGGGAAGTTAATTTTGCCCTCTCCCTCCTTGCATGCAAAATGTAATCCTGCAAAATCATCCACATTTTTAATGAATATACCTGTATTCTGATTATATCTGTAACTGTAACAGAATAGTTACATCTTTTTGTATTCTGAATACATAACGGCGGTACATGTATTCCATTATTTCCCCAACATATTCACGCATGACACGCACTTGATGTTGACCCCCCCTCCCGCGCATGACGGCGCCCTGCACACTGTGGGTACTCTGTGAAAAGGGAGCGGCTGCTCTGGTTGTACCTTGAAGTACTTGACTGACATTTCCCAAAGACTAATCTTTTGGTAATCCAGCTGTCCATCCAGTCTCATGCCCATTGTTAACAAAATTCTATCATAATTTATTTCAGTAAATTATTAGAATCATCTTTCTTGTCAAAATAGTTACTTACACTCCAGGGAAAACTATCAGCGTGTGAGTATTATTTCAGTCATTTGTTAGCACAAAGTCACTGCAAGTTTTTTTTAGACTTCATCTTCCATATCAACTGTATCATCCTCCAAGAAGAGCAAAGGCAGGTCATTACGAAGCATCGTATACTGGGCAATGTTGGGCAACCCGGACATTACACAGCAGCTCAGAGCGCTTCGAGAGATCCGCATATCATTGGCCGCAGACCACGTGCCAAGTTTCAGATCGTAGTACTCCACCAGGTTGGTGGTGGAGACACCGTTGTAGCCACCAGCCACAAAGAGACAGTCCTCCACCACTTCAATGCCAAAGTTGCTCCTGGGGCACTGCATGGGTGGCAGCATGATCCAGGTGTCTGTCTGAGGGTCGTAGGCCTCAGCACTAGCCAGGCGGTCATCGCCGTCATAGCCTCCAACCTTCAGGAATAAAAGCAAGATTAAAACTTCATTTCCTAATCAAATTCCTTGATTGCTGGTGTCAGCCCTACACTTACTGCGTACACAAGGCTGCCATGCCCGATGACCCCAATGCCACTGCGGCGGCAGCTCATGGGGGCCGTGGCCATCCACTGGTTGGTCTCTGGGCTGTAATATTCTGCCGTTTGCAGTGACTCATTTCCATTAAAACCACCGCAAATGTAAACCTGAAACCGAATGGTGATTATTAGTGAACTGAAGTAAAAATCAATGACAGACAGAAGTATCCCAACTTTTTCGCCACCAACTGCTCACACTCCAATTCTGGGCAAAAGAGCATCACTCATTGGACTAATATAAGTAGTTCAAATCTGGTGGCAATCAACCTAAATCTTTGGGTAGTTTGCTGGTGAGGAACCCCTATAGATGACCCTAAAATAGGTACTTTATACCCAGACTTGTCTTGCGTTTTCCTGCATGGCTTCTTGACTCTTTGTCGGTCTACTCAAGATAGTCGCCGCCGTTGAATTTCATATTCCTGTAATAATTGGCTTAGGTGGCTGAATTTTATAACAGTTCCTGTGATTATTCATCAAATCTCAATACAATGATTCAACAAGCCATGACCAAAACTAGTAGAACCCCGACCCCTCCCCAAATGGTTGTTTAGAACCAAAACAGAATTCCTGCCTCTTCTGGTTAGGGTTGGATTACCAACCTTGTCATTGAGGGTGGTACAGCTAGCATCGCTCCTCTGTTCTTGCATACTGGCAATAAGAGTCCACTGGTTGGTTTCAGGTGTGTAGTACTCAGCCGTCTCAAGTCTTACACGTCCATCGTGGCCTCCTATTGCGTAAATGCATCCATTTAGCACTGTGACGCTCACATAGCAGCGGCGGAAGTGCATGGGCGCCACTTTATGCCAGGTACGAGTGTTCAGGTCAAAGCGGCTGACAGTGTTGTAGTATTCTGTGCCATCAAAGCCGCCCAAACAATAGATGGCATTGTTGAGAAAGGCGGCACCGCAGTACGCCCGCGGTTGGTCCATATTGTCCAAAAGGCTGACCCAACTGTTAGCGTGGATGTCATATGCCTCGATGCACTGCGTCGGGTTAACTCCACTCCATCCGCCTATCGCCAGAAGGATGGCGGAAGGCAGGCGGGGACGAGCGACCAGGTTGCAGAATCCAGACACGGAGTTGGCTTTCATGTGACGGATCACTCGAGTGGCGAAACCTACCATGTCCAGACACTTGCTGTTGTTCTGTACCATCTGATTGGTCAGCACGTTGACCGAGATGAACTCCTCACTTGTCAGAGCCAGACGGACCTGCACATTGGACAGAGGCCAAGGAGATGGTTGGGGTTTAAAAGTGGGGTTTCTTGACAGGGTTAGAGTTTAAATTTGGGGTCCAAAGCCATCGGTATTCAAACCCTGAACCTGAAGTAAAGTGCTTAAATTCTTTGTGCTAGTAGAGAGACAAAAGGTGCACCTGATACAAATCAGTGAGCTTTTTTTACTCACCCGCGCTAGCAGCACAGCCAGGTTCCTGCCTCGCTCACGGGGTGCATGCGCAATCCAGTGCAGGACGGCCTGGAACACCGTGTTCTCCTTCTTCACGATCAGGTCATCGCGGTCTAGGATGTCGCACAAGTCCTGCACAGAGAGCCAGCGGAGCTCGTGCGAGGCAGCCACGTCCTCAAAGTGGTAGAGGATGTACTGGTAGGCCTCAAGCTGCAACTGGGGAACGTAATAGTTCCTGGTGAACTGCCAGATGCCCACGCAGTTCTCCGGCCTGAGCTGCTCTGTTAGAAACGTGCAGCAGGTTTGAACAATGGCAATCATATTGAACTCATCGGCCGCGATCAACAACTCCTTCACATTGTCCTCCGTCACCGACACAGTGCCGGTGTATGCAAAATCAACAATGAGCCGCATTAAGTGGGCCGCCAGACCACGTATGACATACACCCTCTGGTCTGGGTTGGACCAGCGTAGAAAGAGGGCTCTGAACAACCAGGAGACACACACACACAAGGTCAACTTGAAATGAAAAGGTCCATCATCTTTATCCGTGGACATTTCCCCCCAACTCACCCGAAGTAGGGGCTGCAGTTGCACAGGATGATCTTATGGATGTGGAACTCAGTGTTGTCCACCGCAATGATGGCGTCGCTTAGGCCTTTGGTGAGATGCTGCAGTTGGCCACACGCCAACGGACCATCTGAACTCATCATGAAGGTGTTGCACTGTCTTCATAGTGCGGCTGGGCGTCGGCCCCGGGGAAATGGGGGGAGGGGTCATTTGGGAGGTGGGGCGGTGCTGGTAATGGGAGATAGCATCATGGTGGGATTCTGTGTCAAAAGACAACGATGACCACGGTGGCGACCTCATCCGCATCATCAAAGTCCCAATGCTTTCAATTAAGGAAACTCATCACATCATACTTTTGTCCGCATTTTGACTAAATATTCATTGGCCCTCACTGGGGGTTGGAGATAATTTCTACTTATCACAATATATCATTAAATTTGTTTTATTCTCTCAATTCTAGTGAACAGTCTCAGGTGTTTTCTGAAGGGGGATAAGAATTTCATAGTCGGGTTTCTGATGAGAGTTAGGGTTTTGATTGTGTTGTCAAATTCGGGTTTCAAGACCGGGTAAGGTTTTCAGCAATAATTAAGGTTTGAGATAAAGTGAGATAAAGTTCAAATTAGTTTTTGGGTTTCAAGTTCGACCTTCAAATTAGCGTTTCAAGCCGCTTTAAAGTGGGTTTTGAGTTTCAAAACGAGTGTTGGGGATTCAAACAAAGATCAGGGTTTCAAGGTAGTTTGGCTTTCCAGTAAGTTTCAAATTAGGATTTAAAATCTCTGTAAGGGTTCAGAATTTGTGTTTGAAGCTGTGGTTAGGGTTTTAAAAAAAATGTAGGTATGGATTAGACAATTAAAACAACGGTTAGGGCTCAAATTAGAGTTTGGGTTCCAAGTTAGGGTATCAAATAAATGTTTCAAGTGTCACTAAAATTCAAACAGGTGTCTGGAATTCAAAGTCAGGTTTCAAGCCTGTGTTAGGTCTCAAACCAAGATTAGTGTTTCAAGTTTGTTGGGGTTTCGAAGGTTTAGTGCTTTTCAAATTAGGATTTCACATCTAGTTTAGGGATAGTTCTAGGCTTTGTTTGGGAGTGCTTCATGCAAGGTTGTGCTTTTAAACAAGGGTTAAGGTTCTGAGGTTCATGTAATTATCAAGGGTGTTTCAAAGATGGCTTTTAAAAGATGGATTCAAACCCTTTGTTAGGGTTTCAAACAATGATTAGGGGTTCAAGCCAAAGATGGTCTGAAGTGATTTCATTACAAAAATCTTTATTGACCGGTGGATGGCAAACTGCACCAAACACCTGATTCTCAATAAAAAGACAAATAAAATAGAAAACATATAATTAAATGCAATCATTATCACCTTTGTTATTGTTCTTTCCTTTTTCATCACTCTCATTTTTAGCCATTTAGATATTTTTTCCAATTTATTTCAGGGTCATTTATCAGTTTATTTCAGGGTTTTTCTATCATTCATTTTCAGTTTATTTCAGTTTTTTTCCAGTGTCTAGACATCCTCCTCCGTGTCCATGTCATCCTCCAGAAATAGCAGCGGTAGATCATTCCGGAGCATGGCGTAGTGTGCCATGTTGTAGAATCCCGACATCACGCAGCAAGTCAAAGCACTTCGTGACATCAGCATGTCGCACGCTGGAGACCACAGACCTGTGGTGAGGTCGTAGTACTCTACCAGCTTGGTGGTGGAGACCCCATTGAACCCCCCGGCAACAAAGAGGCGGTCCTCTATGACTTCAATGCCAAAGTTGCTCCGGGGGCAGTCCATGGGGGCCAGGATGATCCAGTTGTTGGTCTGTGGGTTGTAAGCCTCGGCGCTGGTCAGACGAGTTTGACCGTCATAGCCGCCAACCTTGGGGGAAGCACAACTATCATTAACAGACAACACTATGTAATATGTGAACAGATGTGGCATCTGTAACGCTGAAGGCAAGGTCATGGTTTCAAGTTAGGGTTTTAAATTATTATTCCATGCCTGGGTTGGGAAACAAGGGTTGTGAATTCAGGTATGGTTTCTGTACTATTTTTCTTATGGTGTGAGGTTGCCAGCCTTGCCATCAAGTCTTTCTCCTTCTCTCAAGTAAGTTTTCAAATTAGATTTTGAGGTTACAAGAAAACACTCTACATTCGACATTTGGGGAAAAAAATACAATTATAACTATTTTCCATCCATCCTTTTTCTTCCACTCATCCGAGTCTGTGTGAAGCTAAGGCAGATGCAGAAAATGCCTTGTCTCTGGCCACCTCTCCTAGTCCTTGGACACTGAGACACTTGTTCTGAGGCCACAGTCCCTCCAGTGTGTCCTAAATCTGCCCTAAGGTCCACCGCCGTGTGGGCATGCTCCGGATCCAAATTGATGCCCTCGCCATCTCTGGATGTAGAGGAACAACTACTCACTGAGTTTCTCTCTGATGACCAGATATCTTACCATACCTCTCAGGGTTAGCCAGGACACCTTATCTGAATAAATTCCTCTTGTACTGGCAACCTTGTTCTTTTGGTTACCAGCGAAACCTCAGAACTATAACCACAGATAGTAACATACATACAAATTATTCAGCCTTGGACGACTCATCAACATGACAACCGATATATGTTAACTGCTCCACCCGAGGAATGACTTCATACAGTCGACTAAATTTACCCCAAGAACAATGGCCTTGTAACTGGATCTTCACTTTCGCTGAAGGTCATAGCCTGGGGAAGCCGCCAGGATAACATCGACTGAAAAAACTGCTTTTCTGCAAAAGTTGAATCAAGGAGCTAGACCCTTATTTCAGACTTCCTTTTCTCTGACAATCTCCCCCAGTTACACCACGCTGATGCCAAAATGTTTCCTGATTAACCATGAGACTTTCCAGCCTGTCCAAGGTCTCCCTAACGGTTGGAAATTCTCGATATTCAAAATAGTTGCCCAAGCTAAAGTATCTAAGGATTTTTTTTTTTAAAAAGTACTTTAAATCATTGTCATTGTCAATCATTGTGTTATGCTTCTCTTACTGCATAAACGTGGTCAGCAAACCCAATGACTCCGATGCCACTACGACGGCTGCTCATCGGGGTCATCATGGTCCACTCGTTAGTGTCAGGACTGTAATATTCTGCCGTTTGCAAAGGCTCGTTTCCATTAAAACCACCGCAAATGTAAATCTGGAAACAAAGGGATGGTCTCATGAATGCAAGTAAGCCTGCATGACAACATTAATGGCACCTACCTTGTCATTGAGGGTGGTGCAGCTGGCGTCACTCCTCAATTCATGCATGCTGGCGATCAGAGTCCACTGGTTAGTCTCAGGCGTGTAGTACTCAGCCGTCTTTAGTCTCACCCGTCCGTCAGAGCCACCTAGTGCGTAGATGCACCCATTTAGCACCGTGACACTCACGTAGCATCGACGGGAGTGCATGGGCGCAACTTCCTGCCAGGTACGTGCGTTCAGGTCAAAGCGGCTGACGGTGTTGTAATGTTCCGCGCCGTCAAAACCCCCAAGGCAGTAGACGGCGTCATTGAGAAAGGCGGCACCGCAGTATGCCCGCGGTTGCTCTATGTCCTCGATAAAACTGACCCAGCGGTTGGCATGCACGTCATATGCCTCAATGCACTGCGTTGGGTTGGCACCACTCCAGCCGCCGATCGCCAGAAGGATGCCGGAAGGCAGACGGGGACGGGCCACCAGGTTGCAGTATGCAGACACGGAGTTTGCCACCATGTGGTGGATCACTCGGGTGGCGAAGTCAACCATGTCCAAGCACTTGTTGTTACTCTGCACCAGCTGATTGGATAACACGTTCATAGTGATGTACTCCTCACTGGTCAGAGCCAGGCGGACCTACACAGTAGACAGACTGATATTTAAGATATTAAGGGACCCGTTTTGTCCCAATAGGCATCAGACCTCATTGAACACTGCTGAGCCATAGTTGTACTTGCTCGATCAGTGGTCCTCAGTCCCTCATCCATTTGGTACCAGGATGCAGTGTGACAGGCCCCCCAAAAAAGCGCCGCATGTGCGCCAAACACCCAACCCCGTTGAGTGCCTTCCGAGGGGCAATATTAGTAGGGCTGGGTGATTATGATTGACAATCATGGTATGTGATTAGCTGTGAGCTGTGCTCATACTCAATCAGAAATGGGGAAATGAGTCCAGCTTTTCCTTCTAACTTCAGTTAGCAAGTTGAAATTAACAATGAATGAAAGAAGCAAGCAGTATACATAAAGTAATCGTCAGAATGACCGAACATGCAGCTAAATGCATAGTTGATGGGCAGGCATGACTTGACATAATCTTCTGGAAATCAGCCTATTTTGACCAGAGTTCCTTACCAAAGCTTGTCTGGCAGTTATCTCCAGAGTGACGTAGAGTAAATGAAGCCGTTGTGCAAGGTATGTAGTCAAAAACTATGCAATACAACAAACCTGCTGAATCATTTCAACAAGCAGAACCCAAGTGATGAAGTGAAAATGTGAGGGGAGTTTTCACAGCCTGCCCACATAAACATTAGCAGTTTAGCTGCTACTAAATGGCTGTTACGCCACCAGACGAAAGCAGCAATCGTGTTAGCCATTGATCATGCACATTTGCAAATAGCAATGATTTTAACACTGCATGTAGGATGATAATGTAAAAATGATGAACATTTTCAGGTGTTTATTATTCCTTAGGTCATTTTTTAGTCATTCACTGCAATTCTTTGTATTGTTCTACTTTTGTTGAACAGAATAAAAATGAATGAAAAATGCATTTGAATCATCTTTAGTTTTCAGTGCCAATGTCTTAAAACTGACAATTTAAAAGCAATAATGCAATCTTGGTTGGGGATTATTGATCCAGTAATGCAAAAAAGTTGAATTTTTGGGTTGTTGAAAACTTTCACCTTAAATCTGAAATGCTTCTTCACTTTTAAATTTTGGGTGTGGAGGGACTCTCGATTTATGTGTATGGTGGGATGGTCACGTTGATGTAGTTTGGCTGGTGAAATGAGTTTCACCGGCTGGTGGAAAAGTGACTCAGTCATGGTCACTTTTCCTATGAAGTGAGACAATTTGGGTGGGGGGAGAAATGTCAGGATATTGTTGTCAGCAGAGCATAAGTGAGTGCTTTTGTAGTTAGAGACAGATTACTTGTTTCATGCCTCTTTTAAACCACAATTCAGGCCAGACAACTGGAGCTACAGCAATGTTTTGAAATTCTGGCCAAAGACAACTGCGGTTACGGCAATGTTCAGACATCCCTTCCTCAAAGATTGTCTCACCCCACGTGTTAAGTGGCCACTAACATAGCATTTTGTCACCAGACAGGTCAATGCCTGATTGTTATACAAAACAGTCATACACCAGCAACAACAACCCTCAGGGAAACTCTCAACCTAAAATTTGTAATTGAACGAGGCCTTTTTGATTTAGACATGTCTTCAACAAGAAGAGTTCAGTTCGATTGGACTTTTAAGGACTTTGTCATGACCTGCATGACTGAAAATGTACAAAGACAATTGATGCAGAAATACTTCTAGGCCCCTCAACAACTTCCCAGGTTGACTTACTTTCGCTAGGAGCACGGCCAGGTTCCTGCCTCGCTCCCTCGGCGCGTGTGCAATCCACTGCAGGATGGCCTCATAAACCGTGTTCTCCTTCTTCACAATCAGATCGTCCCTGTCCAGAATGTCGCAGAATTCCTGCATAGTAAATTGTGGCAGTTCCTCAGAGGCTGCAACGTCCTCAAAGTGGTAAAGAATGTACTGATAGGCACTAATCTGCAGCTCCGGCGTGTGGCAGTTTTTGGTGAACTGCCAGATGCCGATGCAGTTTTCGGGACAAAGCTGCTCTGCCAGGAATACGCAGCAGGATTGGACAATGGTTGTCATCACGAATTTATCAGCAGCAATCAGCAAGTCCTTGACGTTGTCCTCTGTCACCAACACGAAGTTGGTGTACGCGAACTCGATGAAGAGCTGCATGATGTGAGGTGTAACACCTTGTATGACATAGACCCTCTGGTCTGGGGTGGACCATCGAAGAAAGAGGGCCCTGAAGACCAGAATAGAAACACAGGCAGTGAACCAACATTTAGCAGCCAAGTTAACAGTACTACCGGTATCTATTTTTTCTTTAATACAAACAGTGATGGGAAGAAACAAAGAATTGACTTTGTACTTTTACTCCCAACATTTGAAAACCGATATCTGTATTTTATGCTCCTCAGTCAAAAATGGACTCTTACTTTTTTCAATCTCCATCCATGGTGGACAACACAACGTTAAGATTGTAAAGTCAATCTTAGTAGAGATGTTCATTGATTGATTGAGATCTTCGGGACTAATGGTATCTACCAAATGTTGAGCTCATATTGTGTCGGGTAGACGACCCACTCCACCCATTTTTCACTATTTTCACCTCGGGGGAGGATTCACATTTGTTTCCATCAGCTAAGACATCAATGGCAGTGTGCCGGATTATTTTGAGGGGATAATAAATGTAAGAATAGAATAAAAAAACCTTTTTTCCCAAAAGTGTTGAAATAAACAAAAATCACTTCTAGAGGCTACAGAGGACACAGCAGCTATGCTGACTTCATGCCTCATACGCGGGGTGTTCTCCTCGAGTTTAGTTTGGTGAAGAGCTTTGCTATGGCTCGCTATATTTTTGTTTTCGGTGCTAATGTTAGCTGTGGCTGCACTCGCGACTGGGTGCTTTGCATTGATATGGTAGGCTAAACTTGAGCTGCTTCGGTGGTAAGCAAACTCCTTACAAATTCGGCACAACACTACCTTTATCAATAGTGCCATCGGGGCGATTTTTGGAATGTAAATTTTCCATTCATTGGGCCGAGAACTCTCACATGCGCCTCTATTTTCACCTCTCCTTTCCTCTCCTCACCATTGCTGGCCCGCCCAACTCCAATGGGAGCCTATCAGTTTATGCTAAACAAGCCAAAACATAATGACAGCCAATCAATGTCCGCTTCAGGCTGTGAACCGACTGGCCTTTGTTTCCCCGCCCTCAACAACTCGAACACAGGAAGCCAACACTTAAAAAGGGACATTATAAAAAGGCAACCCACCTACAGAAACAAAAAAGTTAGAGATTAAAATTTAGATTAACACAATTAAAAAACATAATGCGCGAAATACGACTGCAATTAACGCGGTAATTTGACACCTCTACTTACACGAGTCATTTCTGTACTTCTAAATCAGGACAGAGTACTTTAACCATTTCTGAATGCAAGCAATTAAAAATAGATCTACTTACTCAAAATATGGGCTGCAGTTGCATAGGATGATCTTGTGGATAAGAAACTCATCATTGTGAACCTTGAGCACCGCATCACTAAGTCCTCCGGTCAGTCGCAGTTCATTGTACACAGAGCCAGATTTGTATGGAATTTTACCATCATAACTCATCTTGAATTCGTTGCCATTTCTTAACACTTTTGGCATCTGTAGACCAGTCTCAGCAGAATTAACATAAGTCAGTGGGTGACCTGAGGAGGGGGCAGGCATGTAAGAGGGGTGGTAGGATTGAGGGGGTTCTGGCATTACATCATGGTGGGTGGCATTCTGTGTCAAAAGCCATGGTCGCCGTCAGCGGCGACATCATCCGCGTCATCAAAGCACCGCTACTTTACTCTCAAGAAATACATCATCTTTCCTCCATTTTACACATTGAATTTGTTTCACATTTATTGACCAGGGCGGTAGTCAAGTGGTTAGCGCATCGACCTCACAGTGCAGAGGTACTGGGTTTGATTCCAGCTCTGGCCTTCCTGTGTGGGGTTTGCATGTTCTTCCCATGCCTGCGTTGGTTTTCTCCGGGTACTTCGGTTTCCTCCCACATTCCAAAAACACGCACGACAGGCTGATTGAACACTCTAAATTGTCCTTAGGCGTGAGTGTGAGCGTGGATGGTTGTTTGTCTATGTGTGCTCTGCGATTGGCTGGCAACCGGTTCAGGGTGTCCCCCGCCTAATGCCCGAAGACAGCTGGGATAGGCTCCAGCACGCCCCGCGACCCTTGTCTGGATAAAGCGGTTCACAAAAGGGATGGATGGATTTATTGACCACTGGTAGTCCAGCTACATTTGAATATGCCACTGACACAATACACCTACAGGGTATCATAGAAAAATTTACTTGTGAAACAGTTCACATCTTCTATAATCAGTTCAGAGTCTGGTCCCTGATCCTTCAGATATTGGTGATGTTGAAGCAGGGAGGGTCTCCAAGGGTTTATCCCAAAGATGTCAGATGGCTTGCGGACCAGGGGTCTGTCTTTGTCCGCATGGACTTAACACTGCAAATGAATCACAAGACGAACTCCAAATCCAGACCAGTCCACCAGACTTCCAAACAAGAACTTTAGTAGTTTGGAGTCCAAACCCATTGTTGGGATTGGACTCCTACCCTCATAACACAAGAGACGTCACAGAGACTCATTTAGGCTTTTCTTGTAGCTCTATCAACAAATAATGGAGATCATGGATTCTTCATGCAGTATTTTTATAAAGGCTGTACAGTTCCACAAACATGATCATCCGTGTGTTATTGGAATCAACGATGGTATAAATATTGGCGCATGTCTCTGCCCTGTGATTGACTTGTGACCATTCCAGCAATGGTTGGCCTTTTATTTGGTAGCTTTACCTTCAGTAGGGTTTTACCCGATACAATATCCAACTCTTAACACCACTATCACATTGCAATTGTAGGAACCTTGAATACTATACAAAAATGCATTACTACAGCTATTCTGGAGCAGTTCAAAATCAATGATTATCTCAGAGACTAATTTCCTTCCTCAAACACACCTGATTCAAATTTTCAGAATCATTATTGAGCTCCTGCAGAGCTTGATGATTAGCTGATCATTTGAATTAGTTGTGTTGGAGAGCATAACATCTAAAATGTGCAGGAATCTGGCCTTCAACGACCTGAGTTTGACACCTGTCATTGAATAGCATGGAAAAACACATTTAAATAAAATATATCATACTTTCAGACATGCAGATTATTCAATGTATTGTGTCCAGATCACTGGAGATATGTTTTGCTCATCAAACAGTTTTGCTCTTACCAACTAAACAGCATGGGAAGCGCTACAAAATGAACAAAACAGACTTGAGAATAAATTTCATGAAACAGAATCTAGGGTGTACATGGAGGTCAGTGCTTCTGACGATGTTTAGATCACCACAGGCCTAATGTCCTATCTATTTCGCCCCATGTTAGCAGGAATAGTCAAGTCTACCAAGTCAAGATTCAATGTCATCACATAATTAGATAACATTCTAATTTTCCTTCTAACATGTTTCTCGAACGATGACCAATGCAGATAAATCGACAGCAGCCTATCATGGGAGACATGATGATTGGCGTGCAAAAGATTGGACAGAAATGTAAGTCTTCTGCGGAGGACGATCGCTCATCTACCCCTATCCCTGACATTGTCCATTATCTGATAGAACTTCAAAAATAAGATTAGCGAAAACAAAAAAAAAAGATAGCAAGTGTGAAGCAAATCAAAATACAATGTATATCAAAAATTGCAGATATTTTCAATTTTATTTTTTTCTGGTTTCTATCAAACTTGCCGAGGTTGGCATCTCTCCAGGTTCTAGAAATCATCCTCCATTTCCAAATCATTCTCCAAGGGGAGCACGGGTAACATGTTCCGCTGCATTGCGTAGTGAGTCACATTGTGAAATCCGGACATCACACAGCAAGTCAAGGCGTTTCGTGAGATCCTCATGTCGCTGGCCGGAGACCACAGACCAGTGGTGAGGTCATAGTACTCCACTTGCTTGGTGGTGGAGACTCCACTATAACCACCGACTACAAAGAGGCGATCCTCCACCACTTCGATGCCAAAGTTGCTTCGGGGGCATTGCATGGAGGGCATCAAGATCCAATTGTTGGTTTGTGAGTTGTAGGCCTCGGCGCTAGCCAGGCGGTCGTCACCATCATATCCGCCGACCTTCACAAGGGAAAGGCAAGAATTTGAAATGGTTTCAAAATAGAAGGGAGAAGCTAAGATTCGAGAAGCTACACTTACTGCATAAACATGGTCAGCATAGCCAATGACTCCGATGCCACTACGACGGCTGTTCATGGGGGCCATCAGTGTCCAATCGTTGGTCTCTGGGTTGTAATATTCTGCTGTTCGCAAGAACTCATTTCCATTAAAACCTCCACAAATATACACCTGAAACCAAAGGGGAGATTATGGATGAATTAAAGCAGAGGTGAGCAAACCTTTTGAGTCCAGGATTCTTTACAGGGAAGGATTAGTTTGGGGTTTTTTTGTTTTTTAATTTCCAAGGAGCCCTCATACATACAACAACAGGTAACATATGCTCTGGTTTCATCCACTGTTTTTGTTAATATAAAATATTGCTATGCCACCATAATTTTAGCTTCAGAAATTTCACCTGAAACCTGAAATATCCATATTTTTTAAAATATGAATATTAAAATGTGTTTATATATTATACAATTTATTACAAATTTTATGGAGCCAGAACCTCTGCCTCACAGGGGACCTCCCTGGGCACCCCAGTTTGAGAACAGCAGACATTGCTAATCTCTGCCTACCTTGTCATTGAGGGTTGTGCAGCTGGCATTGCTCCTGTGTTCATGCATGCTGGCAATAAGAGTCCATTGGTTGGTCTCAGGCGTGTAGCACTCTGCTGTCTTGAGTCGTAATCGTCCGTCATAACCTCCTACTGCATAGATGGAGCCCTTTAGAACTGTCACACTCACGTAGCATCGACGAGAGTGCATGGGCGCCACCTCCTGCCAGGTGTGCGTTTTCAGGTCAAACCGGCTGACGGTATTGTAGTGTTCTGCCCCGTCAAATCCTCCCACGCAGTAGATGGAGTCATTGAGAAAGACGGCACCGCAGTACGCTCGGGGCTGTTGCATGTGTTCCACCAAATATTCCCAACAATCAGCTTGCACATCGTACGCCTCGATAAGGTGCGTCGGATTGGCATCGCTCCAGCCACCTATTGCCAAAAGGATGGCAGAAGGCAGGCGAGGTCGGGCCACCAGGTTGGAATACCCAAACACGGATTTGGTTTTCATGTATTGCATCACTCGAGTGGCAAATATGACCATCTCCAGGCATTTTGTGCTACTCTGCACGAGTTGATTGGTCAGCACGTTGATGGTGATGAACTCCTGACTAGTCAGAGCTAGACGGACCTACAGGGCAAAAGGAAGTAAATAAACATATTACTGTGTGAATGTTTAGAACAGTGGTTCTTAACCTTATTAGAGATACTGAACCCAACCAGTTCATATGCTCATTCATCGAACCCTTCATTCCTGAAAAATAAAAATTTAAGAAGTGTTCCTTCAGTTTTGCTGATGCGAGACCAGAGTTGCTCAACTTGGCATGACAAATGATGCAAATAGGATGCTGAGTCCCATCACGTTCCGTGATGCATGTGAATCCATGTGGTACATATTCGTCCGACCACTTAGGTTTTTTTTTTTTTGTTTGTTTTTTTTTTGCTCGACATAGTTGACGTACTATCACTACAGTCACACGTTGACGTCTGAGCGACCTAAATTTCCCGAAGTACTGATTGGACAAGCAATGTAATGTGATGTGATCATCTGCAGCCAGTGATGGCCAACCAGGCGTGTCATAACTAATTGACATGTTGAGTCGGGTGTATCTTAACCTCCATGGCAGAGGCTCCGTTGAACCCCTGAAACCGATTCACCTAACACTGCCAATAACACTATGACTACTAAGCAAATGCTGTAAATCACAGTTGTTGGCTCCATGTCAGGGTCAGCTTAGAACAGATTGCGCTTGTTTTGATTCGGAATGTGGAGGTGAGATTTTGCCACTGCTTAGTTCAAGGGCAGATCAGTTTGAAAGGGAAACAGCCCTAATTTTCAATGTAAAACCTCTTTCAAACTGTGATGATCAAATATTTTTTTCTGCAGTTTCTCTGCAGCTCTTACTAAATGCACCCACCATGGCCAGGTGGTTGGCGACAGGTGTGCTAAAGCACCTCTTTTGTGTTGCAGTTCTAGACCGGATGTGGATGTTGACTTACTTTGGCCAGAAGCGATTGCATGTTTTTGCCTCGCTCCACAGGAGCATGTGCGATCCAGTGAAGGATGGCATCGTAAACAGTATTCTCCTTTACGATCAGGTCATCTCTGTCCAGGAGGTTACAGAACTCCTGCATGGAGAGTTGCTGCAATTCATTTGAGCTTGCGACAGCCTCAAAGTGGTACAGGACATAGTGGTAGGCATTGAGCTGCAGTTCTGGGGTGTTGCAATTTTTACTGAGCTGCCAGATGCTGATGCAATTCTCTGGGCAGAGTTGCTCTGTTAGAAATGTAGAACAGGTCTGAATGATGCCTGTTATAGTGAACTTATCAGCTGCTATCAACAAGTCCGTGACATTCTCCTCTGACACAGACATAGAGCCAGTGTATACAAAGTCAATGAGAAGTTGCATTAAGGTTGGCGTCAGACCCTGTATGACATAGAACTTCTGGTCTGGGGTTGAGTGACGCTGGAAAAGTTCTCTAAATATCAGAAACAGAGATTATATTCAACATGTTTTCAATTTGGGGGACTCATTGTATTGCATTCTCTGACCATAGATCAACTCACAAAAAGTACAGGCTGCTGTTGCAAAGGACTATCTTGTGGATGTGAAACTCAACTTTGTCAACTACGATGACAGCATCAATAAGTTTTCTTCTCAGACGCAGTTCATTGTACACAGAGCCAGACTTGTATGAAAATGCACCATTGCTACTCATCTTGAATACATTGCCATTTCTTGTAACAGCTTCGGCTTCTGCTCAATCGCAGCAGGAGTCTAGAAGGACCTCCATAATAACATCATGGTGGCATTCTGAGTCAAAAAGCCACCATCGACATCGGCAGTGACATCATCCGCATCATAAAACCTGCAGTACTTTAATTGTAAAGAAAACAATGGTGGGTTTGGACTTTCTAAACCAAGATTGTGTTTCTACCGATGGTGAGACGAAGATTCAAGAGTAATGAAACTTTCCCAATGATATATTAATCTCTAATGTTGTCACTTGCTTATGTTGAGTTTAGAGCCAGGGTTAAAATAATTCTGGTGGTCACCACTTCAACAAAATCCTCAGTAGACAGAGTAAACTTCAATGGAGTAGCACAGGGGAGGCTTTTCAACAGGGTCTGTCCGAACACTGAGCGACTTCGAAGACCTGGAAAGAATCAGGTTTTCTGCTGTTGAAACTGCAGACGCATACCAGCTGACAAAGTTTGACCTCTGTCAGGGTGACACCAAAAGGGGAAGCTGGACACTGCTTGCTATGTTTTGCACAGCAACAGAAGACCTGCTGACCTTGATTCTGGACATTGCATTGCTTGTAATAGAAACTCCTACACAAATTGATGCTGGGAATACATAGAGGAAAAGTATACAAAAACAGATGATGATGAAGGGATACAGGTTTTCAAAAGGTGTTGCCTGGGTTGAAAGGAGATGTGGATCAGGTTTCTTCCCCCAGAGTAGCCTTATTTGAATTATTCTTGCTTTTGAACAATGGACAACGAAATTCTGGGTTCTTCCTTTGAAATGAATTGAAATGTCATCAATCACTTCCATTTTAATAAAGGGAAAAAACATCACAAAATGTGGTCATACGAATATAAGAGAACATTCATAAATAATTGGATTTTATAATGTGAAATTAAGCCAAAGGTCACACAGATATGTAGCTTCATTAAGGGGAGGGTCAGAGCGACATCACATTTCCGGCTGTTTGTCCCATTTGTTCAATGGTTGAAAGTGCATCAGTGGCTGTAGCTTTACTTTTTTTCAAAGTTCATTTGAGCGGAGGTGTAAACGAAGCTTGCTTGTGACAGAAAAAAAACCTCTAAATTTGGGACACTCGTAACACATGGTAACACAGTAATTTATTGACTCCCTGGAAGGCATTTTGCGTCAATTCATTAGTGTCCATATTTAAAAAAACGGAATAAAAATATGGTTCAACACAAGTTTCAAGGTTGTTTATGTCTTGTAGTTTCTCTCTTGTACTGAAGCAGTTTTACAGTTTCTTTCACTTTTCAGCATAATGCTCCTGAGTCTGGCTTAGTCCTCAATAGTCAGCATTTCATCTTCCAAGCTTAGCAAAGGTAGATCGTTACGGAGCATAGCATATTGGGCTATGTTGCGAAGTCCAGACATCACACAGCAAGTCAACCCGCTTCGAGAGACCCCCATGTCACTGGCTGGAGACCATAGACCGGTGGTGAGGTCGTAGAACTCCACCAGCTTGGTTGGGGAGACGCCGTTGTAACCCCCGGCAACAATGAGGCGATCCTCAACAACTTCTATGCCGAAGTTGCTTCTGGGGGATTCCATGGGGGGCAGGACGATCCAGTTGTTAGTAAGGGGGTTGTAGGCCTCGGCACTGGCTAGACGGATGTCACCATCATAACCTCCAACCTTCAAAAGCACAATTAAGAGAGGAGACATTTTTTAACAGCAAAGCCACTCATCGGGTGTTTTGTAGAGTTACAACATGGTGAACCCGAACCATTTGTACACCTCTGTAACGCACTAAGTTGCCACAGTTGGTGCAAAAACCCTGGCTAATTAGAAAGTAATAATTGGTGTCAAATAAGTATGTTTCAGTCATACATTTAGAACTGTTCAAAAATCTTTACATGTCAGGGAGTAGCTAGGTTTAAAACTGGTACCGTTAGTTTTTATGGCATGCGTATGTTCTTTTTTAGAAATCAAATTGTAAACCATTTAATTTTAAGTGGAATGTAAGATGACTTTGAAATTATATTAAAACTTTGTGGGGTGGTAATTGGTGCCAGAGTTAACGTTGAACTATTAATGTAGGCAATTCTGTATTTTTCTAAGGATGTGGGTCCTTTTGCTATTCACAGCAGAGTTTACTGTAGGGTTGTCCTATTCCTGTCCTCGAGGGCCTCTACACAGCATGTTGTGGATGTCTCCCACCTCCAACACATCTGATTCAAATGATCATGATCCTTATCAGACTTCTCAGAGCTTGCTGATGAGCTGATCATCTGAATCAAGTGGGAGACATCTCAAACATTCTGGATGGAGGCCCTCGAGGACAGGTGTTGGACAACCCTGGTTTACTGTATTATGATATGCTACTTACTGCATAAAGATGGTCAGCATAGCCAATGACTCCGGTGCCGCTGCGACGGCTGCTCATGGGGGGCATCACTGTCCACTCATCAGTCTCTGGGCTATAATATTCTGCTGTTTGCAAGAACTCATTTCCATTAAAACCGCCACAAATGTACACCTGGAACCACATGAAGGTGACTAGCCGATTAAAGCAAGGTCAGCAAAACACAAATGCACCTTCCTGAGCTCAGTTACCTTGTCATTTAAGGTGGTGCAGCTCGCATCGCTCCTCAATTCATGCATGCTGGCGATAAGAGTCCACTGATTTGTCTCTGGCCTGTAGTACTCCGCTGACTTTAGTCTCACACGTCCGTCATGGCCTCCGATCGCATAGATGCACCCATTTAGCACTGTGACGCTTACATAGCATCGGCGGAAGTGCATGGGGGCCACTTCTCGCCAGGTGCGCGTGTTGAGGTCAAAGCGGCTGACAGTGTTGTAGTGTTCCGCCCCATCGAAGCCCCCGAGGCAATAGATGGAGTCATTCAGAAAGACGGCCCCGCAGTACGAACGGGGTTGATCCATGTCATCTACCAGGTAACCCCAGCAGTTGGTGTGCACGTCGTAAGCCTCGATACGATGTGCTGAGTTTCGGCCATTGCGACCACCGATGGCCATCAGGATGGTGGAAGGCAGGCGAGGACGGGCAACTAGGTTGCAAAATCCAGACACGGAGTTGGCGGTCATGTGACGTATAATTTTGATTGCGAAAGCCACCATCTCCAGGCATTCGTTGCTACTCTGCACCAGCTGATTGGTCAGCACGTTGATGGTGATGAACTCCTGACTGGTCAGAGCCAGACGGACCTACAAGTCATAAGAAGACACTAGTATATATCATTCATTGAGGAATTAGGTACCATTTTTGTTAGTGTTTTTGACAGTTCGGGAACCAAGTTGTAGGTTTGATTCTCGTTCAGTTGAGCCCAGCACAGAGGGATTGAAACCGAAATGAGACCAAGATTTTCAGGGGTTAACATTAAACCAAGACTAAAATCGTAGCTGATTGACACAAGTACAAACTAAGACCAGAGCAGGGTGAGTCCAGCCCAAAACTTGTGGTTGAAATTGAATGAAACCAAGATAATATAGCAGGTTGAGACAAAATGAAGACTAAGACATTGAGGAGTTGAGAACGTGTTGACTAAAAACAAAGCAGGTAGAGACAATGACAAGACCCAGATTTTCATGGGGTTGAGGCCAAGCTGAGACCAAACCAGTGAGACTCACTCAAGATCAAGAAGGTATTGAGTTTGAGATGAGACTAAGACCAAATGTAAGTTGAGATCACGTTGAGAACCAATCCAGGTTTAGACTCATACAGATCTACAAACACAGACAACTAATTTTGGGGTGGTTTTGATGATTTTCAATTACAGCTGTAAATGTATCCAGTTCATAGGTAACGCCTTGCTGTATCTGACATTTTAGTGTTGACTAGGTCTTTTGGTCCCTTATGTCTTAGTCCACAAGACCAAATAAAAATGTGATTGAGATGAGATCTTGAGGCCTTCGGACTGGCCTTATGTCCAAGACCGACCCTCATGTACTTACAGTCCTTATAAGGACATCAGGTTATTTTTCATTGACAGGCCTCATACCATTACAAACAAAATGTTTTGCAGATTGCAACCACACCACACTCCCAACATGATGTCAAAGGGGTTGACTTACTTTTGCGAGGAGCACAGCCACATTTTCTTCTCGTTCTCGGGGGGCATGTGCTATCCACTGGAGTATGGCCTCGTAAACCGTGTTTTCCTTTTTCACAATCAGGTCATCCCGGTCGAGGATGTCACAGAAGTCTTGCATGGGGAGTTGCCACAACTCATCCGACATCGCAACCTCCTCAAAATGGTACAGGATGTACTGGTGGGCATTGTCCTCTAGCTCTGGAGTGTGGCAGTTCTTTGTGAACTGCCAGATCCCGATGCAGTTCTCCGGGCAGAGCCGTTCTTTTAGAAATGTGCAGCAGGATCGAACGATGCCAATGACGTTGAACTTATCGGCCGCAATCAACAAGTCCTGTACGTTCTCCTCTGTCACAGACACGGACCTGGTGTATGCGAAGTCAATGAATAGCTGCATAAAGGGAGCCGTCAGACCATGTACAGTGTAGACCCTCTGGTCTGGGGAGGACCAACGTAGAAAGAGGGCTCTGAAAAGGACAGAGAACAGGATATTTTGGTGGGAGCAAGTCACATATGCTCAAGTCATAAGTTAAGTCTGAAGTTACAAAGGCAAAACTCGAAGCGATTAAGTCGAGTCCCAAATAAACTTAAAGCAAGTCACGTCGAGTCATTTCTTGGGTAAAGAAAGTCAATTTAAGTACTATGATCTCTCAGTCACAGCTTGTTTATTTACACATTGGCCGCGGCAGTAGGCTATATTATAGTTGTCTGTACTTACACATTTGGAATTGAGTACAATTTTAAGGGTTCTCAAACCACTATTGTCTGGTTCTTTACTGTCACTTATTGAAAACAAGTGTGATAATCTTCAGATCTCTCTCCATAATGCTTCCTCCATGAGGTGCCACCTGAACTCTGCGTCATAGCATACTGATGGGTAGCCAGATTTGCATGCACTACACAAGTGCAGATTTCCAAACTGGCAAGGCTTGTCAAGTTTCAGCCAAGCAATCATTATTATTGGTGACTTCAGTCTGACCCTAGGCAAGTCATGTGATGCAAATCCCCTACCTCTGGTCAATAATAACGTGAGATGAGAGCAACTCACCCAAAGTATGGGCTGCAGTTGCACAGGATGATCTTATGGATGTGAAACTCGACTTGATCGACCGTAATGACGGCGTCACTCAGTTCTCTCGTTAGGCGTAGTTGGTTGTACACGGAGCCAGACTTGTATAACAACTGTCCATCGTAACTCATCTTGAATTTGTTGCCATGTCTTCAACGCTTTCGACTTCTGCCGAAGCCTCAGCGGAAGTCGCATAGTAAACCGTAGAATGCTGTAGGTAGGGGGAGACTTCTGCATTTACATCATGGTGGCATTCTGTGTCAAAAGCCATGTTGGCCATCTGCGGTGACATCGTCCACATCATCAAGGCCTCTGTGCTTTTCATTTAAAGCAAGCATCACTGGCTTCAACTATAAAAAGCCCAATGATACAATATTTGTAACACCATAATAACCATATCCAATATTCAGTCTCACACCAAAGACATTAGACACACCAAAAAGTGAGTTGTGAAGAATTTGGTTTGCCAGAGTTGCTACCTTAAGTGTAGACAAGAAAAGACAGGGTCTCTAAATCTGGTGTTGGAATAAGATATTTCAAGCCAAACGGTGTGGAAACTAGACTCCAAAACTTTAAAACCTCCGTAAATATTAAACATCTGTAAATATTAAATTTCTAATCCCATGTATACCTTGTTCTGTATCAGTCTTACAAAGATAATAGTCGTCCCACCAAAAAGTAAGTTAAGAATATCATAATTTGCCTTGCCACCCATTCACTGCCAACCTTTTCCGTTTGCATATTTGGTATCGAGAGCCATGAATAGCAGTGAATGAGCAACCTAAGATGTGATCAAGGAGAGTGCCTGGAATTGGACATGTAATGAGACATTTTCTGAGCCACCATTGTGGAAATTGCTGACGAGCAGTGGTGGCTTAAATGGCGCCCCGACCCAGACCCCTTAATGGCGGCCAAAATCCCACCACAATTTCTTCCTCCTTGTCATCCTCAATGGCAGAGACAGCTGAAATACCAGTCACTTCCTCTGTATGCCAGATAGATGCAGTAAAAAAAGAGATTTGGTTTAACACAAATTAGAACGAAGATATTTTGCCTCTCATCCGAGGCCTCATCGGTTTAAGCAACGAGGCTTGGTTAGGGCAGCACCAGCCAGAGTTGATGTGGAAAACCCAAATGTTTAAGCTCTAAGTTGGAAGCATGCAGAACCACCACAAATGGTTACATTCTTTTGGTATGCAAAACCTCCATTGATGGTTGTGGTCGTGATGTGATGTTGTGCAAACACTTTTGACTTGAATCCCTCAGCTAAGTAATGGGGGAAAATACAGTAGATCAGTAGATTGTAGATCAGTTCTATATCAGTCTTTTACAAAAGCACAAAATGTATCTCCAAATAAACATTTTATTGATCCCTAAATAAGATAATTCTCTCAAATGTTCACATATCAGTGTAAATATAATAAAGTATGACTCAGCATATTTTGTTGTAATGACTTTTTTCATCTTTTATTCATTTTTCCCTCTTGGTTGCGTTGACGTTTTCAGTCGGGTTCTGAGGGCAGTTGATACTTCAAATTTAGATATCATCATCCATTTCTGCCATATCTTCTTCCAGGAAGAGCAATGGTAGATCGTTTCGAATGATAGCACATTGCGTCATGTTGTAGAGTCCGGTCATCACACAACAAGTGAGACCGCTACGGGAAATCCGCATGTCGCTGGCCGGAGACCACAGACCAGTGGTGAGGTCATAGTACTCCACATGGCTGGTGGTGGAGACGCCGTTGTAACCCCCAGCAACAATGAGACAATCCTCCACTACTTCAATGCCAAAGTTGCTTCGGGGGCATTGCATGGGGGGCAACACGATCCAGTTGTTAGTTTGAGGGTTGTAGGCCTCGGCACTGGTCAGACGGACTTCACCATCGTAACCGCCAACCTTTAGAAGCAGCTTAATTAATCTTTTCACCACTGAAATAACCTCAAATTTGTTCAGTATACAGAGTTAAATCGGTTAAAAATATATTCGCTTTTATTCTTGCAGACCTCTTCTAGTTATGTAAAAATGTCCCAATTTGTGTCCAAATATTTGTGACCAAATACATCTTATGTCCATATTTAATTGAAATTTGTGTGTATTTATTCAAAAATGCATGTCCAAAAATTTGAGACCTAAGATTTTTTTTTACTTCAAAATACTGTCCAAACATAAGTGCAAAACTCTGAAAATGTGTGTCAAATGTTACATTTACCCCAAACTGATGTAAATGTAGTCGAAATGTATATCCAAGATTAATATCCTAAAATGTGTGGCCAAAATTTGGCTGACAAAGATTTGTGTACAAAGGTCTTGAAAAATTTGGACATTTTGGTCACACATTTTGGATGACACAATGTTCGGTCAATTTTGGGACACCAAATTTTGTACAAATTTCAGATTGTCGTACACTGTACTTACTGCATAAACATGGTCAGCAAACCCAATGACCCCGACGCCACTGCGACGGCTGCTCATTGGGGCCATCACTGTCCACTCGTTGGTCTCTGGGCTGTAATATTCAGCCGTTTGCAGGGGCTCGTTTCCATTAAAGCCGCCGCAAATGTAAATCTGGAGTCACATGGTGTGACGGGTGGTGAATTCGAATAGGCGTGGATGACAGACAGCCAAATTCAGTTTCCACTCACCTTGTCATTGAGAGTGGTGCAGCTGGCATCGCTCCTCTGTTCGTGCATACTGGTAATAAGAGTCCACTGGTTGGTTTCTGGCGTGTAGTACTCCGCAGTTCTCAGTCTTACATGTCCGTCATAGCCCCCTAATGCAAAGATGCAGCCATTTAGCACCGTGACGCTCACATAGCACCGGCGAGAGTGCATAGGCGCCACTTCCTGCCAGGTGCGCGTCTTCAGGTCAAAGCGGCTGACAGTATTGTAGTGTTCCGTGCCGTCAAAGCCACCCAGACAATAGATGGCGTCATTGAGAAAGGTGGCGCCACAGTACGCTCGGGGTTGGTCCATATTGTCAAACAGATAGTCCCAACAGTTGGCGTGGACATCATACACCTCGATGCACTCGGTGGCACTTGGACCGCTCCAGCCACCAATGGCCAGCAGGATAGCGGAAGGCAGGCGAGGACGGGCCACCAAGTTGCAGTATGCAGACACAGAGTTTCTCGCCATGTGACTAATGACGCGTGACGCAAAGGAGACCATCTCCTGGCATTCACGGCTGTTCTGCACCAGCTGGTTTGTCAGCACGTTGATGGTAATGTACTCCTGACTGGTCAGTGCAAGACGGACCTAGAGTTGCAAGAAGATTTTTGGGGTTGTCACACAAGTCTTATTTATACAGATGACCATTGTCAGGGTTTTGTCAACTTAAGTATTGAGAATAGGAAGAATTTGTTCGAGTGTGCATGATCAGTTCTTTGGCAAATTTGACAAGGAAGGGCTCCTCCATTGGTGCAGTTATCAATCGGGGTGCAATCGGGTGTTGTTAAATTTTTGACATGGGTGGGGACCAATTGTTGATGATGATGTTGGAGGGATCCATTGTTTGGCATAACGTTACCACCAGGGTGTTTGGGTGCAATCAACTAATCAGTAAAGTTATCAAGGGGACAATGGGTTGTTTGGCAGAATAATTGTTTGAGGAAGTTGGAATGAATTTCTGTTACGCGTAAAGTGTTATTTGCCATGGCAAGATGTTTTCAAAGTCAGTGTGAGTAATTGTCCCGTGAAGTTGTCAAAAGTGGTTTCCAGATTGTCCGGCATAAAGATGTCAACGGGGATTACAATCAATTTTTCCGCAGAGTTGTCTAGTAAGTCATTGGCGGGCTCATGATCAGTTGTTCGGCGAGTGCACTGGAGGACTGATTGTTGAGTAGTAAGCTGTCAACTGGAATGTTGACTGCCTACTCTATATGGGGGCTCAGTTAGTTGTTAGTTTTGGATAGTCTTGACTACCATGTCACTTGAACCCTGATGATTGTAGTTTGTTTTTGCTGTGGTTAATGTAACTGCAGTTTACCTTGGCTAGGAGCACCGGCATGTTTCTGCCCCGCTCCCAAGGCTCTTGTGCAATCCAGTGTAGGATGGCCTCATAAACGATATTCTCCTTTTTCACTATCAGGTCGTCTCTGTCGAGCATGTCACTCAAATCCTGCATGGAGAGTTGCCGCAGCTCATCCGAGGTAGCAACCTCCTCAAAATGGTATAAAATATAATTGTAGGCATTGCTCTGCAGCTGAGGGGTGTGGCAGTTCCTCGTGAACTGCCAGATGCCGATGCAGTTCTCCGGGCAGAGCTGTTCTGTTAGAAACGCGCAGCAGATTTCGACAATGCCTATGACGTTGAATTTGTCAGCGGCTATCAACAAGTCCTTGACATTGTCCTCTGTCACCAACACACAACCGGTGTACGCGAAATCAATGAAGAGCTGCATTAAGTGAGCTGCAAGACCTTGGATGGCATAGACCTTCTGGTCTGGAGTGGACCAACGTAGAAAGAGGGCTCTGAGCATTGGGGACACAGACAAAAGATTTCAACATTTCTTAAAACGTACTAATGAGCGATGACCAGCGTTCTTAAATTTGGAGGGGGGGGGGGTGGTTGAGAAACTTTTTTTCCAAGCACTCCCTTATAATGCTAACACCCGTAATTGTCAGATCTACCCCTAAAGGATTTTAAAAGTTGTAATGCTGCGATACAAACTTTTGGGGGTCGAGGGGGGAATGTTGTGAAAAAATAAAAATGTAAAACATGTACATTGTCAGATTTGTGGGGCATCTCAGAGCTTTTAATTGGTCAAAAGTTGATTTGGAAAAAATTGTTTTACTTGCTTTGTCCTCTTACCCCAGTTTGAGAACCAGCGTGTTAACATGCAGTGTTAATCTCAAAATGAAGACATTGACAAATGCTCAGCAAATGTTCAACTCAGACCAGGTTTTACATTTGTGAGGGATGCACTCACCCAAAATACGGGCTGCAGTTGCACATGATGATCTTATGGACGTGAAACTCCACATGGTCGACTATAATAAGTGCGTCGCTGAGACCTCGGGTCTGTCGCAGTTCATCGTACACACATTCTACGCACTTGCTTGTAAGTCTACCTTCCACGCAATTCATCTTGAATTTTGACCATTTCGTGACACTTTGGAGTCCTGCCGGGTCGCGGCACAAATGACATGCAGCAAGGGAACTGGGTGGCGTGCCGCAAGATTGGGTCATGCCATTACATCCCAATGATGTCCTGTGTCAAAAGCTCCTTGACGCATCATCAAAGCGCCCCCATGTCAGAATTAAGGAAAACATCACTGGTCCACAATTGTTTCATGCCCAAAACTGCAAACAACAAATTTGTAACAAATTCAAGCCAAAGAAGACCGCCAAAGTTAAACCACGGCAACTGACTCTTGGTAGTGAGAGACATTTCAACTTAAACAGTGTTGTCCTCAAGGACAGTCCCTTCTTTGTCGGTGCGTTGCAAACGAATTGCTGACTCTGGACCCGTAGAGGCTGACCTCCTGTGTTCCGTGTTGGGGTTTGTTGGTTTCTCTAATCAAGAAGTCACTGCACTCCTCACCAAACTACGCTTAACTGAACTGCATTAACAACATTACTGAGGTTGCTTTTGCCTTTGGGGTGCAACAGCTTGATCTGAGGGCATAGGGTTAGGGAGATGGAGGTCAAAAAATAGGTCTGATCTGTGTGGGTAGGTTTTCTGTGGACCTCACTATTGAGGCTTCCGTCCTTGGTTGCTCATTTTTCGCAGTTCAAAAGCAGCAATGATATGTCTGACGTCTTCCCGAGTGAAACTCAACTCATCTTTGTTGATAAGGCGCTTTTGCAACCGCTGCAACTGTAACAAAGCGGGTTATGTGAGAGAATCACTGAAATGCTCAAACTGTGCATAATCTTACAGTGGCTTCAACATTTTTACAACACCACAGTACATTTTTGAAGTAGTTTTGTATTTTTATTCAAAGAAAAAAAAGACTATAAAATGGAAATATGAAAATATAACAAAACATCCTAAGTACACGTAAAGACTAGCTTCTAACGCCGCCAGTAACAGCCTAGTAATATCACTTTCTTAGGGTGCCAAAACTAAAAGGTTTGGCAAAAATGTACAGAAAGGGGGAAAAAAAAACAGATGCCTGACAATGCAATGTACAGAGCCGATGCCATTTACGGTGCCTGGCTGTCAAGTAGTATAGTTCATGAACTCAAGCAACAATTGTGAAAAGATTGTAAATTGATTTGTTGGTGAATTGTGGTTACATTTAAGAGATTCCACCTTCATTGCTCAATAATTTTTTTTCACTTCAGTTGGTTGTCTAGGGCAGGGGCCCCCAACCTTTTTTGCCCCACGGACCGGTTTATGTCAGACAATATTTTCAGGGACCGGCATTTAAGGTGTGGTGGAAATAATACAACAAAATAATATGGTATGAGCTGCATGAAAACTGTGG
>NW_017806034.1:656702-659074 GCF_001891065.2 Hippocampus comes
CGGACCTGCACCAAATTCCCGGCGGACCGGTGCCGGTCCGCGGACCGGCGGTTGGGACCCCTGGTCTAGGGTCAAAATTACATCCGTAACTCAAATCTTTGCTTGCAGCACTAGGCAAAAAAATCATATGGAACTTGTAAATTGGCTCATGATCAAGTCCAGGCACTACTGTTGACACAGTTCGGGAACAAACTGAACAGCAATCAGAATCCCACAAACGTAGACTAAAAAAAAAGTCCGTACAAAAGTATTTAATACAAAAACGCACCGACAAAGTGAAGAGAGATTGCTAGTCAAAAGCAGCAGGAAAACTAAATATTAACAAAAAGTGCTTGCAAAGGCAAAGAAAAAAAAACTCCAAGATATAAACAATGACAAAAGTCCAATTTCACAAAAACAAAAACATCAGCAAGGTCAAAAACAAAAAAACCCAGGCAAAAACGACTGACGAGATCGAGAGGTCTGGAAAAACAACACTTCAGCAAGAGCAGCAACAAGGTCAATAATCCGACAAGCCCTAGCAGAAGTCAAGTCCTTAAATACATGGCTAGGCTTGATGGGGAAATGAGGCACAGTTGCACCTGCTGGAGGGAAACGCCCTTCACTACACCTGGAACACCATTAAGACCGAACTGACAACTGTACAATACATTTGCATTTCATATATTAGAACTGCCTTTTCACTAACAGAGGAGTCCAATTTTTTTTTGCTTTCATGTACAGTGCTGCTGTAGTACTGGTTTTTTGAAGTGATAAAAATTTTGAAAGTCGCTGCTCAAAGGGTCGAGTGTTTGTTTTATTTTTCCCACAGCAACCACAACCATCAAGCAGTGACCTCGACGGGATACAACCCACCAAAGACAAAAATAGGGTGACTCCACACTTGCAATTGCAATTTGCCTTTTGCATTAAAGGTGAAATGTTTTCAACAGTTATGAAGAGTCTAGCTGCCTTGTTTCAAGTTTTGCGGAAAACCATGAGCTAATTTACTGAGAATCTACAGGCAAGGAAACGTATAAACAGAAAGAGCGTATTGTTAGAGGTGTCAATTTATCGCGTTAATTGTGAATAATTAATTACAGTCATATTTAGCGCGTTATGTCTTTTAATCGCGTTAATCTAAATTTTAATCTCTAACTTTATTGTTTCTGTCAGTTGGTTGCCTTTTTATAATACAGTAAATATTCTCTAGTGCGGCCTTGTGTTTGCGCTGTCCAATTTGTCCTGATAACAGAAATTCCTCATTTGGGAAATGAGCATGGTACATGTCCTTTATGAACCTGCAAGTATGTTGACAAAATGCATGTGTAACAACACAATCAATAAAATACAAAAATATACTGTCCAAAAACTTTCTATCACAAAAACTGCAATACAATTGTCTCCAAAAAAACAAACACCGTTCAATTAAGGGCAATATAAATACAGATATGGATAAGGTCATAGTGCTATTTACAATAGTCTTCCACATCATTTATTTATTTTTTATTCAGCAGCCTGACAGCAGTCGGTAGGAAGGAGCGGCGGTATCTCTCCTTGCAGCGCGGGTGTAACAGTCTCTGGCTGAAGGAACTACCTAGTGCTGTCAGGGCGGGCTGGAGGGGGTGGGAGGGACTGTCCATCATAGCTTTTAGCTTAGTTAGCATCCTCCTGTTGCCCACCTCCGCCAGAGTGTCTAGGGAGCAGCCCAGGACAGAACTGGCCTTCCTGACAAGTCTCTCCAGCCTCTTTCTGTCCCGGGCCGAGATGCTGCCTGACCAGCAGACAATGCCATAATGGATGGCCGAGGCCACCACCGAGTTATAGAAAGTCTTAAGGAGTGACCCCTGAACCCCAAAAGACCTCAGTTTCCTGAGTAGGAAGAGTCGGCTCTGTCCTTTCCTAATCAGGGTGTCCGTGTTTGTAGACCAGTCCAGTTTGTTGTTTAGAAGAACACCTAGGTACTTGTAGGAGGCCACCCTCTCTATGTCCATACCCTGGATGTTCATCGGTGCTGGTGAGGACTGTTGTTGAGTTGAGTTTGTTTATAAGAACACCTAGGTACTTGTAGGAGACCACCCTCTCTATGTCCATACCCTGGATGTTCATCGGTGCTGGTGAGGACTGTTTCCTGCAGAAATCCACAACCAACTCCTTAGTTTTCCTAGGGTTGATCTGGAGGTGATTCTGCTGGCACCAGTCCACAAAGTCCTTCGTCAGTCCCTTGTACTCCCGATCGTCCCCCTCTGTAATGAGGCCAACAATCGCAGAGTCATCGGAGAACTTCTGAAGGTGGCAGTTTGGAGTGGTGTGTCTGAAGTCCGAGGTGTATAGGATGAACAGGAATGTGGCCAGAACAGTCCCCTGCCGCGCTCCAGTGGTGGAGAGAAGAC
>NW_017806034.1:660320-677935 GCF_001891065.2 Hippocampus comes
TGATTGGCTGTCATTATGTTTGGGCTTGTTTAGCATAAGCTGATTGGCTCCCATTGGAGTTGGGCGGGCTAAGTAAGGAGCGGTGAGGAGAGGAGAGGTGAAAATGGAGGAGCATGTGAGAGTTCTCGGCACAATGAATGGAAAATTTACTTTTCAAAAACGACCTGACGGCACTATTGATAAAAGTAGAGTGTTGTGCCTAATTTGTAAAGAGTTTGCTGACCACCGAAGCAGCTCAAGTTTAGCCTCTCACATTCATGAAAAGCACCCAGTCACGAGTGCATCCACAGCTAATGTTAGCACCGAAAGCGTTAGCAATATAGCGAGCTAAAGCAAAGCTCTTCACCAAACTAAACTCGAGGAGAACATCCCGCATACAAGGCATGAAGTCAGCATAGTTGCTGTGTCCTCAGTAGCCTACCAGAAGTGGTTGATGTTTATTTCAGCACTTTATTTATGATGAACAATGTTATTTCTGAAGTGCGAATTTACAGCACTGTGATTTAAGGCGCTCTTATTTATTTTTTATTATCCGAAGCAAGGTCAATGTTGACTACTTGTATTGCTCAGAAAAATGTTCTTACTGTTTTTGATATGCTAACATAAGCACTTTTTATGGACCTGATGTTCTATTTTTATTTTTATTTTATTATTTGGAGATTTACCAAAAAAACAACAGTGATATTCCCCCTGGTGGTCGAAACTATAGGTTGCCTCAATAATGTAATGAATTAAAAATGAAAATAGGGGTTTACTCCACACTTTTTAGATGAGATTAAAATATAGATTAATTAGATCAATTCTTTACAGATCATAATTAATTAATCTCATTTTAATCTCTCTTTTTCATCGTTTCACAGCAGTAGTTACAATGCCAATAGCGGGTTGTTGTTCTGCCCTGTGACCTGCATGGGGTCCGCTTCCAGCATCTTAGGTAATTTCGCAGGTCTCAGAACTTGAGCGTACATGGTCTCACTCGGTCCTTTGTGATGTCCCACCAAAGAGTAGGTAGAGTTCGGACTAGTGCCATTATCGATATCATTGCCATACACATTTGGTTCCAGGTTGATCTGCGAGCAAATCAAATAAAAAATGTTAAACTGTAATTTGGTTTCTGTGCACATTGTAAGATTCAAGGACTTACTTGACATCCTTCAGGTGTTCTGGTGGCCTGTCTTTCTCTTCCTGAAGGGTATTTGCACAAGTCACTTGTCAATATTTTCACGGCGTCCTCGCAGTTGTATGACCACAAAACAATTTCGGAAAAGGTGTAAGGGTTTGGATAAGGAGCGAAGGGTTCGGTTCTGGGGACAGAAGTTTGGCTCCACTGTGGTAAATTGGACTTGGATGATTGTTTTTTTGTTTGTTTTGTTTCTTGTTAATTGAACATAAAAACATTGCAGTGTCAGGGGCAGAGTAACTGGTACTTGCGTTTATGTCAGAGGGTTTATGGTTCAGACTGGCGTTAGGGAATGATGGTGAGGTACGAGGGCAAATGTGTGTTCACTGTTAGGACTGGGGATGCAGGGATTCAGAAAACTTTAGGATTTACAGTCGATTAAATGCTACTGGTATTGATGCAGGGGAAACCAGGGTTTGGGTGTGACGATAAGGCGTTTGAGAGGTTCAGTATTGAGATTAAATGATGCAAGTATTAGGGTAAAGGAGGCAAAAATTGGGACTGCAGTTGGGGTCTAAGAACAAGAGAATAGATGTAGGATTTCGATTAAATCGTGGGTCAGGGGACTATGTTTATGTTTAGGTTTAAGATTTGGATTAAATGGCACTCGGATTAGTGTAAGGGAACCAATGATTTAGACTACGGTAAGGGTAGGAGTACAAGGGGTTCTGATTGGTTTTCTACACAAGATGAAATGTCACTTGGGTTCTTGTAAGGGGCACCTTGGGTAGGACTAGGTTTAGGGTAAGGTGCTCGTCATCAGTTAACACCTTCGGGATTTGAGTAGAGCAACAATGAGAAAAACTTACTTCTTAAAGCAAATCTTATAAGAGCAAGACCAAGGGCAAGGCCAAATACTAATGGTATCCAGATCCAGGTAAAGCTTGAGATTTCTTTGGGTACTGTGGAAAAGAGAAAAAAAGGAAATCAACTTTTTAAGCCCGTTATACGGTGGTTAAAAAGCGTAAGCTTTTTTTTTTCCTAGCTGGTTTTCATAAGCAGCACAGGATCGCTGTGTGAAACTATGTGTGGCCACATACAATATGCTACATTCACTGAGTTTTCTACCATTCTGGATCTGCTGCACCAGTTTTGCAGGATCTCTTCATGAAAGCGACCACAAATAGAAATCTTGCCTTTGCTGGGTTCTGCATAACAACAGACAACAGACCGCTAGATTCCAGATGTACCGCATACTATGTACTCACCATGTTGCCGGCAGACTTGTTGAAGAGCCTTTGCCTCCTTCATCTCGCTAACCTGGTTGCTGTGCCGGCACACGATAGAGGAATTTAAGATGAAGGCCGCGAGATGCCAATCTGCATTTGACAGCTCGCCTCCATCCTGTGCAGTGCAGTTAGCATGTCGGCATTCAAACGTGGCGTTGAGGTGAGCTTTGTTGGTCCGACAGGTCACCGTCAAGTTACATGAGTCTGAGTCGGCAAACAGTGACACCACCTCCAGCTTGACGGGAGATACTGCGGCTGTAAAATCGATTCGTTAGTATACAGGTGGAAAAGTTTTGCAGAGGCAGAAATAATGTTCTTGGGTCAGTGTGACCCAGGGAATGTTTGACTGCCCATTGACATTCAGGTCGAGGAAACGGCTATAATCGCCCTAGGTCAAATTGATCTGCTCCGTTCTTTTCTCAGGTACTGTGATGATGATGTATAATACAGCGGTGGTTGTTTTAAAGTGCTCTATAAAATACAGTTGAGTTGAGACCCAGGGCAGTCTGGTGTTACACTTCTTGAATTTCTCAGTAGCAATGTTTCTGGGTCATTTTGACCCTGGGTATTTCTTAACACTCCTGTTACAATATACTTTTTCATTGACTGCCATTATCCTGGGTCAATTTGACTGGAGGCATGATGCATTTTTAAGAACACCAATCATGTTCTTGGGTCACTTTGACCCAGGGCATATTTAACACACCGGTATGTTTGTTTTTTGCACCGGTAATGTTTGTGGGTCATGGATTTCATGACACTGGACTTATGTTCCTGGGTCAGTTTGAGCCGAGGGACAATGCATTTTTTTTTCATAAACAACAATGATGATCCTGAGTGAATTTGACTGTAGCCATGTTGAACTCCCTATGATGTTTTGTTTCCCAAGAACAGCATTAATATATGTGGCAATTACCGTATTTTCACGACTGTAGGGCGCCATTAAAAGTCTTAAATTTTCTCCAAAATGGACAGGACGCCTTATAATGCGGTGCGTGTTGTGTATGTGCCGAGTTCCAAAGCCTGACTGAGAGCACTTCTGGCCGACACGCTGTTTATATAGAGAAAAGGTGGACGTGAGTGACGACAGGCATGCATGCGGAAGTCCGCCAATGAGTGATAAGAGGAAGCAAAGGGCCCGCCCTTAGCAGGTACCAGTCGCCAATGAGTGAAGGGTAGGCGTGTAAGAGGACGCTAAAGGCATGCCTCTAGCAGGTACCAATCGCATGAGTACATTGTAAAATGGCTAAATAAAGTACAACCGAACTCAGTTTTGCTTCCGTTGCCTTTTTAAAAACATGTTTTTAGCGTGTGTCCGTATGTCTTAGCTGCTACCGTATGCTTTAAGCTAACGTGTTTTTAGCCTGCGTGCATGCATGCCGTATGTTTAAGCTGGCGTATGTTTTACCATGCCTGGCTGCGGCCAATAATACAGTGCGTTTTGTGTATGTGTCAAATACAGAAATAGCACCCGTTACTGAGACTACGCCCAACAATACGGTGCGCCGAATGGTCGTGAAAATACGGTAATCAAATTGACCCGGGGCATCTTTAAGACTGTAGGTATTTTTTTGTTGTTGATATTCCTTGAACATTTTTCACTCTCCTTCCATTTCAGGAAGTGCAAGAAACTTTCTGGGTCAAAAAGCCCCTGGACATCAACATCTTTTCAATCAATGACATACCTTGAATGTGAAGTTTGTATTCAGCCAGCTTATTGTCATTACCACTGAGTACTGCAGTGTAAAGTCCAGCGTCCGGCTCTTGTACATTTTTTAATACAAAGGAAAAGTTTTTGAGTACCACTACTCTTCCGTGGTAGGTGGAATATATTTTTGTGTTTGTTTTATTTTTGTCTGATCTAAAAATGTCCAAACTTCTATTGAACTTCCAAAAGAAGAGGTCTCCGTCCGGCGTAAAAACTACAGGCTTCTTTACATCCAAACCGACATCAGCTCCAAGCTTGACAAACTTGCTCTCTGCTGCAGACCCTTGAAAAAAATCAATGACAACAATCATAAATAACAACACCGGAATAAAACAACCTCGCAATATAACAATTGAATAACTGATCACCAAAATGTTTAAATTATATTTAGCCTTTTTTTCCAGAAGGGGTTTGGGGGGGACATTTGATTTAAAATGTAATTTGATCTTTGTAAATTGTCCTCCAAGAAAAAAAGACATTTTCTTGGAAAACAATACATATTTATTGTACTGTTATCTTTTTTAAAGCAAATATTACTTTTTTCTTCCATCATAACATTTATCAAGGGAAAAAAATGATAACTTCTCTCCTTGGAAAAATTTGAAATCGATTTTTGCCACTTAACATTTTTTACAAATAGCTTTTATTTTTATCCATCCACTCATTTTCTGATCTGCTTATCCTCTTGATGGTCGCAGGGGCATGATGTAACCTACCCAACACAAATTGCAACAGTTTTTAAAAAAAATTCATTTATTGTTGTGTTTGTTTGTTTGTTTATTTATTTGAGAATTTATGAAAAAAGATCTCCCCTTAATCTTCTTTTTTACAGGGTTCCCACAGGTCCTTAAAGTTAATAAAAAATCCATTAAAAAAAGAAGTTGTAAAACTATGTTCTTAATTGTCCTTAATTTTCAGGGAAAGCTTCTAAAATCAATAAAAATCTTTTAAGAATTAACCTGTGTTGTTCATTTCATTTGTGTATGTCATTTCCCCCCACCCTTCCAATGAACAGTTTTGTCGGAAAATGCGCCTGGCGCCCTTCCCCTCAAACCCCGCTTCCTGGTTCCCGCTCTGCTTTTTCCGCTGTCTCCGATCAGTTCCGATGATGATCACGTGAGCACTTTGGGTCATTTCGGGCCAATTTGACATCCAGTATGTCAAATAAAGTGTTAGCTGATTGCCGCTAAAAATAAAGATGTGTCCTTCCTTCCAGCAATGATTTGAACACCAGTTCAGTGATATGTGGCTTTCTGTTCATTAAATCCACCGTGAATCACCTGCTGAATGGAGAAAAAGTCCTTCAAAAATGGCTAAATTTGCCCAGAAAAGTCCTTAAAAGGTCCATAAATAAAAAGCAAGTGGAAGCATGGGAACCCTGTAACCACATTTTACTCTACTTGCGAGTATAAAATTATTTTTAGGTGGGGGGAAAAAAAAAGCAAAAAAACTATTCAAAAGTGATTTCTTTGTACTATTGAAACATTCTTGAATCGTATTTTTCCTTTTAAATATCACATTGTAATATTGCTGCTTTTTAAAATAAATAATTTTTTAAAAACTTTTTTAAAACTTGTTTGTGGAATATTACGATTGGTTTCCTTCTCAGATGAAATGCAACGTTCGATTTTTCAAGTTTTATTCTCACAAGATTCTGATGTTTATTAAAAAAAGTCATACTTTTCAGTTTGTTTTTTTTTTTTAAATGCATTTCCCTTTCAAATCGAGTTTTTAAAAAAAGTCAATGAGAAGAGGAACTCGGTTATTAGAACAGGAAGCGTGGTTAGACACACTGCAAGCGCCGTTTCTTTTTGAATGCCTTATCTGGGGAAACATACATTAAACATGACGAGAACTCTCAAGTTTCATTTGCCCAGAAGTGCAGCTTACGCTTTCAAAAAAAATTCCTATTTGAGTGTTTTCATGCAAATAAAAGAGAAGCCAAACCAGACAAATGTGGTTTCGTTGCCAGTTGCACGTGTCACATCATTAGGTAACGTCACAAATTCAAAGTTGCTCAATTGTTTTTGTGCCAAATATTGTCCAGTTGGACAAGCACCCCTCTGACAAAATACTTCTCACTGCCTTGTGTACTTGGTATAATTCTTGAGTCATTTTGTATCATCCGTCTGGTCTCTGTGGTGTACAAGGGGTAAGTGAAAAAGGCATTTTTTAAAAAAATCTAATAAAATGGTTTCATCAGAAAATAAAATGTTTTTTTTTTCCTCCCCAAAACAACAACTCATTCTCCCAAAACATTTTTTACTTTTTTTGCTTTCTTTTCGTCACACACACTTTTTTTCACCACAGCTGTTGTTGTGGCTCCATAGACATCACAGTAAACTCTGCATTTTCCCTACACTTCAATGGAAAGTTTCCTGGGCGGTTCCTACTGGCACTGAGCCAAACAACTCAAGAAAACAGATGCGCTTACCTTGCGTTTTACGTATTTGTAGCAGAGAAAATAACAGAAACACAACCAGCGCCATGTCGCTTCAGGAAGGAAGATCTTTGTTTCAAACGCGGAAGAGGATTACAGTATGGCCAATGAAGGAAAAAATAAAAAATAGGCTGTCAAGCTTCTCACAGAATTCTGATTTTAAAGTCAGAATTCTGAGATTAAAGTCTCAGAATGGAAAAATCTAACTATGCGACGCTTCAATTTGCTTTCAGTTGACTCAAGAAGACTCCACTCACGGAGTAGCACAAAACGCAACACCCAGGACTGGCGTCCTGTGTAGCCACCCACCCCATCATGACAACAAACAGGCAGTTGCGGTAAACTCTTATTCACATTTGCTTACATTGGTGTCAACTTTGTTTAAACCTGTATTTAAATTAGCAGCCTGGGGATTTCTGTTAGAGTGTGACTTTATCTCTGACAGTACAGTATTTACTTAGAGTTGGGACTGCAAACAAAATGTCACGAGTTTTTTTTTTTTTTTTTTTTAAACAGAATTACCGGTACACATCGTCAAGTAATGACAAAAGCTTGCATTTACTGGCCACTTTATGAGAAAATAAGAATGCTTGAAGGTGAGTCGTCAAATTTGGCCAACAAAAATTCAAACTTTTGGCAATTTGGTGTTGGGCATCTCTCCAGTATACAAGGACCAAATTTTGGAGGAAAGTGGACAAAAACTATTGATGGAGTTCACCTTTCATAGTGTTGGAAATGGTAAAAATTGGACTTCAATGGATTCTTGAAATTAAATTGGTTGACTTCCAATGTCCTTTCAGACATGGATTTTTGAGACTTTTTTTTTTTTTTTGGGTGGTTGTTCCTGTTAGATTTCATGTTGCTATGTGGAAATAAATGGCTTTGGGGGGGGCTACATTTTCAAAAACAAAAAACACTCAGAGGGAGGGAGCGCTCCCAAGCCAATTTCTACCTCAAGGCTAATGTGGCCAGTAAATGTAAGTGAATGTACATTGTTTACTTAGCGACTATCACAAAGTCTTCAAAAGTGCTTTTTTGCCATACATTTTACATGAGCAACACAAACTGAAAACAGTCACTTTAACATTGAGACTGAAAACATACACACAAACTGACAGTGAAACAAGAGGAAACCGGTAACAGGTGTCTGGGGGAAAGTGTGTGGGTGGGGACATTTTTTTTTGATAACCTGTTTCCAACAACTGTGTCAATATTTGAATTTCCAACTGAAGGCTGCCATTGACTTCCGATAACCACACACATGCACTATTGTCTCATGGAAAACACCACACGCAAGGTTAGACGTTAGTGTTTTTTGTTAAAGTTCCTAAAATATTTTATATTTTTTCTGATGTCAAGTCTGTACACATACACAGATATTTAAAAAGAAGGAGAAAGAAAAAGCCACTCTCTTCAGGACGCAAAAAATAATAATAATAATCTGATGTTATATTCAGTCGTGTTTTCTGCACACATTTTTTGCATCTGCGGCTTATGTGGAGAGCAAATGTCCCTAAGTGCTTTTATACAGTACAATACTGTTGTGCAAATTTTTTATATAGTTTGGTGTTTTGGGGGGTGGTGTCTGGAACAGATTAGTTGTGTTGCCATTCATTTCAATGGAGAAAAATATGTGATGAGTGTTTTGAGGCACAAGTATGGTCACGGAATGAAGTAAACTCTTATTTCACGGCACAGCTGGATTCTCTCAAAAAATGTGATATTATGAAAATAAATCAACTACTCCAACAGAAATTTAAAAAATGATGTTTGTAATATTGTAACTTTTTTCAAAAAGATACCTTGTTTTTTTGCCCCCCCCCACCCCCCCAAAAAAATAGTGTATTTTTATAAAAATAACGACTTTTCTTATGGGATTTTTTTTTTTTTTTTTTAGAAAATAAATCTCCAAAAATACAGTGTGGGCCAAAAGTAGGCTTGTACTTGCAGGTTACATTTTCAGAGCTAAAACATTTTATTACAATTACCTATATGATATGAATTTGTTAAAAATGAACATTTTTAACACAATTTAATCCCTAAATACTCCATGAACATCGCAACATTCCTCAAACCTTTCCAGAACACTTTGACACACAATATAAATGTTAAAATCCAAAGTCATATATACAACTTTATTCTACGAAGATTTTAAGACGTTATATTATTTTACAAACTCTGACTCTTTCAAACAAGAGTCAGACTTTTGTCTGAAAATGTAATGCTTCATTCTCATGACATTACTTTCCTCCAAAACACAACTTTATTCTTGTAAAACAATTAAGTCTTCTTCCAAGAACAGTCTGATTTTATTTAAACTAAAAATATATTCTTATTGTGCCCCCCCCCTCCAAAATAACTTTATTCCTGGAATATCAAGACTTTTGTTCATGATCCTAATTACAGCATACGAATATTTTTACATGTGACGTTTTCTTCCCCAAAGAGCAACTTTATTCTTGTAGTGTTGTCTTGTATTCTTAGTATTTTATTTGGACTCTTTCTCGTGTGGCATCAATATTCCTTCTTATATCCTCATTTAAAAGCCTTTGTATTTTGAAAGGTGTCCAGTAAATGCCACCCCGACAGGGGGGCGCTCTGAGGCCATTTCAGGTAATCAGAAGCCAGAAAGAAGTCACTTGTAGAAAGGCACAATGATAATGCCGGCTCGTCGAGTGGAGCTTCCAGATAATTTTTTTTGAAGTGCACGCCAAAGCAACGGGGGGTGCGGTCATCCCTACCAGAAGGCCAATTGTAGATATTGACAAAGTGTTAGAATACAAAACAAGAGTTTACACTGAAAATATATGAAGGAAAAATATGGAGTTTGGACAAAAGAGTAGGGAAGGCAACAGGAAGTGAAAATGGGGGAGTTTGGACTAAAACATTGGCACATCTGAAAAGGAGTGAAAATGTGGAATTTGGACAAAAAAAAATGGCACAAATCTAGGAAGTGAAAATGGGAGGATAGGAAAAAAGTCCTGAGATACTTACAGGAAGCGAAAATAGGGAAATGTTGGGGAACAAAAAGAATCGGCACACTTGGCGTAAATGAAAATGTGGAATTTGAAAAGAATGGGTATACCTGCAGGAAGTGAAAATGGGCAGTTTCGACAAAAGAATTGGCACGCTTAAGACAAGTAAAAATGTGAAATTTGGGGGGATGTGTTGCGCACCTCCAGGAAGTGAAAATATGGAGTTTGCATAAAAGTATTGGGACTCTGACAAGAAGTGAAAATGTGCAGTTTGGACAAAAGACTTGAGACCAGTCCGGTGGTGATGGGCAAAATGAATTCATGACGCGATGCTTCGTTCACATGAGGTCCTCTACTGACACTTGCTGTTCAGTGGCAAGTATTGAAGATGAAATTTTGAAATGCTTTTCGGTATCATGAAAGTATGTCGCAATATGGCAAAAGCCAATTGGTTTGCACATGGTTTTAAGCAATTTGGCTTCATTTGCTCTCTGGTATCATCAAGCTGTAAGCAAAATGTATACACAGAATAAAATAAGTTTGTATGCCAACAGTGACTGAAGGACCGCAAGTAGCAGTAGTGCAGTTTTAGCAGTAGGAGTGTAGTGAAACATGGTGTGAGTAAAACATAATATAGTGAGTCCAATGTTGATGAATCACCTTAAAGTACTTTTTTAAAACTGTTCAGCATCCACGAGGTTCAAACTTGCGACCTGTCGCTCTGTCAACTGTGCCATATGAACATTTGACTTTTACAAAGACCAAAAGTATTTAAAAAGAAAATGAGTGAAAACAACTCATGTCCAGTATGACTCCCCAATTCGACAACTAAATTTCAGCTCACTACAAACACCGACAACACGTGGAAAGGTCTCCGGCGTTATGAGACAACAATACGTTGAATGAACCAATGATATATTCCAGACAAACCGAGACCTCGTTTGTCATCGTTCAGTTTTTTTGGGGGGGAGACGCACCGAATATGCGCTTCATTTGGCACACCCATTTTTGCTCGAGACACAAGTCCCGCTTCATCTGGCCCATCACTACCCTCCTGGAAGTGAACGTGTGGCTGTTTGACAAAAGTATTGGGACACCTGAAACAGTATACATTTGTTACCGTTGTTCTTTCTTCTTTAAAAGAACCTCTGCCACCACTCGCCAGTTTATTTTTCAGTGCCGTTTGATTTTCCATAGTTTGTGCTCAGGTTCTGTGAGGCAGACGGCACCGCAGTCCACAAACGAGTCCCATATCAGGTTTTCACACGTTGCTAATGCGAACGCTGACACGGCCTCGCTCCTCCCGGTAGCTTTGCTCCAAGCGGATCTTCTCCGGGTCGGAGCCGTCGGCGTGTTTCCCACCGCCGTTGCTCTGGTAGCCGTGTCGCTGGCCCTCTGACGGCTTGAAGACGGGCTGCGCCTTGCTCTTGGCCACCTTGTCGAAAAAGGCGAAGTCGGCCACGTATTTGCCCGATGGCGACAGGGAGACCACAGGAGGGAACTCATAGCCCCACAGGATCTCGTCGGGCAGGTAGGAGGTGCGAACCTGGCAGGTGGCCGACGTGGGCTCCACTGTGGCGCTTAGGATGACCAGCAGCTCAAAGTCGGCCAATTCCGGATCAGTCCAGCCGCCGCCTGGATGGAAATGGATATGACTTAACCTAGTTAGGATTATAGACTGTTTCTCATTGAGTCGCTGATGGTGTGGTGGTACACATGCCGGAGTTGTGTGCGGGCAGCGTGGGATCGGTTCCCACTCAGCGGCAGTGTCAATGTGGGTGTGAATGATCATTTGTCTCCATATGTGCCCTGCGACTGACTGCCAACCAGTTCAGGGTGTAGTTTACCTTCCGCCCAAAGTCAGCTGGGATAGGCCCCAGCACGCCCGCGACCCTCGTGAGGATAAGCAGATTATGGAATGGATGGACTTTTTCTTTTCAGAAAAAAATATTTTAAAAACAGCAAAGAAATGTTCCCCAAAAAAGACAGAATTTGCATGTGATTAAAAATAATTCTCACGGTTTTGTAACATGATCAACGTGAACTTGTGAGATATATTTTTTATTTAAGTTTATTTAGACTGACTTTTTCTCTGAAAAACGTGTCATTGTGACTGCCGCCACCCCCGCCCCTCCCCCCTCCAAAAAAAAAACCCTAACTTCCCACAAAAAAAGTCCAAAATGTCAAAATGGAAAATGTTCTCCCTTTCAAAGACTATTACCACGGGTTAAAATAAATGACAAAAATTAGTCTTTCTGAAATGGAAATGTGACTTATTTGCAGAACGCACCCTTGGCCGCCCAGGCCCTCAGAGGGCTGTCATCGTCGATGACATGGTAGAAAGTGAGTGGCAGGATGAGGAAGGGGCTGTCGCTGGAAGTGTCCACCTGGAAGGCCACGTTCCTCTGGTCCAGGCGAACCGTCTCGCCCTCCTTCGTCAAAGACGACTGGAGCAGCTTACCCGTCACCTGGACAAATGCCCGGCGCTCATTGTGAACATGTAATCAGCTTTGAACTTACTTGCTCACAAACAAGGTGAAATATTGATGTTGACTCTTCCTCAAAAGAAGACAAACGCTTGATGATTCGCTTTCTTACAGAATCAAAAACAAATGTTGCACTGACCTATCAAAGGAAGACAATCTATTGATGTTTTTGTTTTCCGAGAAAGAAGACAACAAACTGATGTTGTACTTTCCTAGGAATACAAATTATTCATGTTACCGTTTCCGAAAAAGAAAACTAATGACTGATAAAGAGAAACTCCCAATGTTGGACTTTCTGAAAAAGAAAAACTATTGGTGTCACACTTTCACTAAAAGACAAACGACTGAAATTGCAATTCCCTAAAAAGAAGACAAGCTACTAATGTTGCACTTTTGTTAACACACACACACACACACACACACACACACACACACCAATGCTGCATTTTCCTTTAAGAGACAAACTAATTTTTTGGCACTTCTCTAAACTATTAACGTTAACCTTTCCCAAAAAGAAGGCAAACTACTTATGTTGTGCTTTCTGAAAAAAAAACGAACCGGCTAACGTTGAACTCTCCGAAAAAGAAGAAAAACAATTTACATCAGACTTTCCCTAAAAGGAAGACAAACCGCTGACTTTACTTTCCGAAGAAAAATAGAAATTAAACGAAACCAAAAAGAGAAACTACGAATGTCAGTTTACTAAAAAGAATCGAAACTACTAATGTTGTGCTATCCCCCGGAAAATAGAAGACAAAAATTTATGATGTTGGACTTTCCCTTCAAAGACAAACTGCTCTTTCCTAAAAAACTTTGCTTTCCTAAAAAGAAGACCAAAAAACTGCCAATGTTACACTTTCCTAAGAATACAATGTCTTTTAATACTTTTAATTTTTCACTTTCCTAAAAAGAAGAAAAGCTTCTGATGTGATTTCATGAAAAGAAAAACTACCGGTTCGAATGATGCACTTACCAAGCAAAAGACAAATTGCCGATGTTGCCCTCTCCCTTAAGAGACAAAGTTCTTTGTTGCACTTTCCTTAAAAATGAAAAAAACTAACTACTACTGTTTCAAGACAAACCACATATGTTGCACTTTCCCTAAAAAGAAGATAACTGCCGTATTGATGTTGCAATTTCCTCAAATTAAATAAATATATGAATAAATAAATAGATATCGTTTAAACAAAGAAAAGTAAAGAAAGACGACTGATGATGCAGTTTCCTCATAAAGAATACAAACTTTTTGTGTCTCACTTTCCGTAAAGGAAGACGCACTGTGTGAATGGATTGATTTTTCAAGCACTTTGGGTTACATTTTTTTGCATGTTTTTTTTTTTTTTTTTTTAATAAATTAAGACTGCATGCTCGTGTCACAGGGGTGTTGCGCTTGGTCAAAAAGAAGAAAAGTCTGGTGGGCACTTGCCTGACAGCCAAGGAGGAGGCTCTTGCGCATGTTGGCCACCCTGATCATGAGGCACGGGCGTCCCTCCTGGCTCGACACCACGGCGTGCTGGCTGAACTTGACCGTCTCGCCTCGCTTCTTCGGACGCGCCACCTGAGCTCCCACACCACAGAACATTCACACAAAACTCTTGCAGCACCGGCAAAAATACAGTGCGGCTCAGGCTCTGGCTAGCAGATGTCGTGGCGAGCGCTTTTGCCGTTTGTACTGTATAGCATATCATAGCAATGAAGCCATGTTATTAGTAGTATTATAATTATTTTTTCGAAAAACGATCCTGTTACAAAAACGTTTTTGAATTTTAGAAAGTCATAATTTGTGTGGTGGAAAAAAAGTTGTCATGTTACGACAGTAAGTCTTATTTTGGAAGAAAATGTTAGATTTTTTTTGTTTCAATTGTAATCTCAAGAGATTCACATTTTTTCAAATAAAAGTATTTTTCTTTGGGGGTTTTTGTGGCAATTTGTATATTTTGAGAAAAAAAGTCTCCACATTTTAAACCTTTTTTATGAAAAAGTTCATTATTTTCGTAAGCAATGTAATACTCAACAGAGATATTTTTAGAAAAAAAATAATTTAAAAAAATCATTCTGACAAGAATAAAATGTTATTGTTTTCCAAAAAAAGTTGAAATATAATGAACACAGTGTCGTGTGTATTTTTATGTTATAATGCCATAATTTGTGAGAAAAAAAAGTCATAGTCTTACGACAAATCTGCTTTGGAGAGCAAGTTAGATATTTCAATCAAATTGTAATCGCAACCTTTTTTCAAATCGAAAAAATTGCTTTGTCATACTTTATGTCATTTCCATAGTTTGAAAGAAAATCATAAAATTCTGACAAGCAGTCTTGTTTTTTCGTCACTATTTGATGATTGTGGACGGCAAATGTATCCATTAGCCAGCAATAAACATGCATCTGCTGTATTGAGCGAGTCATTTTGCTCGCCGTTCTAATTTTTTTCTCTGATTGCAGAGGTGCCCCTTCTCAGGCGGACGCACCCCTACCACTTTGCGTGCCAGCTAGCGTTCACGCCAAAGCCTTCACCTTAGCCAGGAACGTTCCGGTGATGAAGATCTCCATGAGCGTGGTGATGAGCAGCTGGATGATGAGCAGGACGATGGCGACGGGGCACTCCTCGGTGATACAGCGGAAACCGTAGCCGATGGTGGTCTGCGACTCCAGCGAGAAGAGGAAGGCGCCCGTCAGCGTCTGCATCTGCATCACGCATGGAGTGTGGTTGGATGGAGGCTCGAACTCTGCAACCACAATTGGATTTTTTTTGGGGGGGTGGAATCAGTAATTAAAAAAAAAAAAAATCCTCCAATTATGATGACTTTCTCTTAAAAAAAAAAGAAACATTCCGATGCTTCTTGAAAACAATTTGACTTAATTCTGCTTTCATGAACAAATGTATGGACAATTAAAACGATACATTATTTTCTAAATATTACAATGTTTCTTGGGGAAAAAAAAATATTCTTGGGCAGGCCTTCAAAAAAAACATTAATTTCTCACAAGATAGTGGAATTTTCCTGATATATATTTTTTTATTCAACATGAAAAACATTTTCAACTATTTTATAATAAAACTACAACTATATATTAGGGATGGGCAAGTACCGATAGCACTTGCTTTTTATTTATGGACTTTTTAAGGGCTAATTTAGCCATTTTTAAGGACTTTTTCTCCATTCAGCGAGGGATTCTACCATGCCTGTTAGTCGAATGGTTAGTACGTCGGCGTTGTGCTGCTCTGTCCTTCCTGTGCTTTCTCAAAAATGTGTGTGGCCGTGCATTTTCTGATCCTCTTCCCCACTCAACTATTCACATTAACACTCACACCGAGGGACAATATAGAGTATTCATTCCCTGCCTGGTAGTCGAATAGTTAGTTCGTTGGGTTCGATTCGGGCCATCCGGTGCGTTCTCAAAAATGTGTGTGGCTATCCATTTTCTGATCCTCTTCTCCGGGACACAACTATTCGCGCTCACACTCGCACCAAGGAACAAATCACAAAACGCCTTACAATATATGGCTGTTTTTTTCGGGAAAAAACGCCTTACTGCACATGGCCGTTTTTTTCGTCAAAAAAAGCCTTACTATACATGGTCGTTTTTCCGGCAAAAAATGCCTTACAAAACATGGTCTTTTTTTTCGGCTAAAAACGCCTTAGTATACATGGTCTTTTTTTCGGCTAAAAACGCCTTACTATACCTGGTCGTTTTTTTCGGCAAAAAACGCCTGAGTATACATGGTCGTTTTTGTCGGCTACAAACGCCTGAGTATACATGGTCGTTTTTTCCGGCTACAAACGCCTGACTATACATGGTCGTTTTTTTCGGCTAAAAACGTCTTACTATATACATGGTCGTTTTTTTGGGCAAAAAACGCCTTTCTATACATGGTCTTTTTTTTCAGTCCAAAACGCCTTACTATTCATGGTTGTTTTTTTGGGGCTAAAAACGCCTTACTATACATGGTCGTTTTTTTGGGCTAAAAACGCCTTACTATGCATGGTCGTTGTTTTCGGCTAAAAATGCCTTACTATATACATGGTATTTTTTTTTCGGCAAAAAACGCCTTACTATACATGGTCGTTTTTTCCGGCAAAAAATGCCTGACAATACATGGCCTTTTTTTTCGGCTAAAAACGCCTTACTATACATGGTCGGGTTTTTTTTTTTTTTTTGGCTAAAAACGCCTTACCATACATGATGGTTTTTTTCGGCTAAAAACACCTTACTATACATGGTCGTTTTTTTTGGGCTGAAAACGCCTTACTATACATGGCCTTTTTTTCGCCTTTCTATACATGGTCGTTTTTTCGGCAAAAAGCACCTTTGTTTACATGGTGGTTTTTTTCGGCTACAAAGGCTTTAGTATACATGGTCGTTTTTTTCGGCTAAAAACGCCTTACTATTCATGGTTGTTTTTTTTCGGGCTAAAGACGCCTGACTATAAATGGTCGTTTTTTTTTTCGGCAAAAAACGCCTTACTATACATGGTCGTTTTTTTGGTTGTAAAAACACCTTACGATACATGGTCTTTTTTTTCCGCCCAAAACGCCTTACTATACATGGTCATTTTTTTCGGCTAAAAACGCCTTCCGATACTTGGTCGTTATTTTCGGCAAAAAACGCCTTGCTATACATGGTTGTTTTTTCGGCAAAAAACGCCTTACTAAAAATGGTCGTTTTTTTTCGGTAAAAAACGCCTTACTATACATGGTCGTTTTTTCGGCAAAAAACGCCTTACTAAAAATGGTCGTTTTTTTCGGTAAAAAAACGCCTTACTATACATGGTCGTTTTTTTCGGCTGAAAACGCCTTACTATACATGGTCGTTTTTTTCGGTAAGTGACTGTGACTTGTCTTGCACTACATGCGTATTTGACATGCACTTTCGAGGGTTTCCAGGAAAAAGTAACTCAGTGTTGTATTCTCATACATAACTGAGCAGGGTTTGAACCGGGGTTGCTTGGACCGAATGCCGGCATGTATACCTCTACGCTACCAGTAACTGTGAACTGCAGCGCACTTTGGTCAGATACGATGCCATCTATTGAGGTTTCACGGGAAAATTACCGAAGTGTTTGGTGTTGTATTTTCACAAAAACGCCTTACAATACATGGTCGTTTTTTTTTGGGCTGAAAACGCCTTTCTATACATGGTCTCTTTTTTTCAGTCCAAAACGCCTTACTATACATGGTCGCTTTTTTTGGGGGGGCTAAAAATGCCTTACTATACATGGTCGTTTTTTTTCGGCTAAAAACGCCTTACTATACATGGTCGTTTTTTTTCGGCTAAAAACGCCTTACTATACATGGTCGTTTTTTTTCGGCTAAAAACGCCTTACTATACATGGTCGTTTTTTTTCGGCTAAAAACGCCTTACTATACATGGTCGTTTTTTTTTGGCTAAAAACGCCTTACTATACATGGGATTTGAACCGGGGTTGCCTGGACCGAATGCCGGTGTGTATACCTCTACACTACCAGTGACTGTTACTTGTCCTGCACTATAGGCGTATTTGACATGCACTTTCGAGGGTTTCCAAGAAAAACAACCAAGTGCTGTAGTTTCACAGATAACCGAGCAGGGTTTGAACCGGGGTTGCCTGGACCGAA
>NW_017806034.1:682215-691045 GCF_001891065.2 Hippocampus comes
GTCGTTTTTTTCGGCTAAAAATGCCTGACTATACATGGCCGTTTTTTTCAGCAAAAAACGCCTTTCTACACATGGTCGTTTTTTTTCGGCAAAAAACGCCTTACTATACATGGTCGTTTTTTTCGGCTAAAAATGCCTGACTATACATGGCCGTTTTTTTCAGCAAAAAACGCCTTTCTACACATGGTCGTTTTTTTTCGGCAAAAAACGCTTTACTATACATGGTCATTTTTTTCGGCTAAAAACGCCTTACTATACATGGTCGTTTTTTTCAGCCAAAAACGCCTTACTATACATGGTCATTTTTTTCGGCTAAAAACGCCTTACTATACATGGTCATTTTTTTTTCGGCTAAAAACGCCTTACTGTACATGGTCGTTTTTTTTGGCTAAAAATGCCTTACAATACATGGTCTTTTTTTTCGGCAAAAAACACCTTACTATACATGGGATTTGAACCGGGGTTGCCTGGACCGAACGCTGGTGTGTATACCTCCACACTACCAGTGACTGTTACTTGTCCTGCACTATAGGCGTATTTGACATGCACTTTCGAGGGTTTCCAAGAAAAACAACCGAGTGCTGTAGTTTCACACATAACCGAGCAGGGTTTGAACCGGGGTTGCCTGGACCGAACGCCAGCATGTATACCTCTACACTACCAGTGACTGTGACTTGTCTTGCACTACATGCGTATTTGACATGCACTTTCGAGGGTTTCCAGGAAAAAATAACTAAGTTTTGTATTCTCATACATAACTGAGCGGGGTTTGAACCGGGGTTGCTTGGACTGAACGCCGGCATGTATACCTCTACACTACCAGTAACTGTGAACTGCAGCGCACTTTGGTCAGATACGATGCCATCTATTGAGGTTTCACGGGAAAATTACCGAAGTGTTTGGTGTTGTATTTTCACAAAAACGCCTTACAATACATGGTCGTTTTTTTTTGGGCTGAAAACGCCTTTCTATACATGGTCTCTTTTTTTCAGTCCAAAACGCCTTACTATACATGGTCGCTTTTTTTGGGGGGGCTAAAAATGCCTTCCTATACATGGTCGTTTTGTTTCGGCCAAAACCGCCTTACTACATGGTCGTTTTATTGGGGTAAAAACGCCTTACTATATATACATGGGCGTTTTTTTGGCTAAAAACGCCTTACATTACATGGTCGTTTTTTTCGGCGAAAAACGCTTTACTATACATGGTCGTTTATTTTCGGCCCAAATCCCCTTACTATACATATATGGTCGGGTTTTTTTCGGCCCAAAAGGCCTCACTATACATGGTCGTTTATTTTCGGCCCAAATCCCCTTACTATACATATATGGTCGGGTTTTTTTCGGCCCAAAAGGCCTCACTATACATGGTCGTTTATTTTCGGCCCAAATCCCCTTACTATACATATATGGTCGGGTTTTTTTCGGCCCAAAAGGCCTCACTATACATGGTCGTTTATTTTCGGCCCAAATCCCCTTACTATACATATATGGTCGGGTTTTTTTCGGCCCAAAAGGCCTCACTATACATGGTCGTTTATTTTCGGCCCAAATCCCCTTACTATACATATATGGTCGGGTTTTTTTCGGCCCAAAAGGCCTCACTATACATGGTCGTTTATTTTCGGCCCAAATCCCCTTACTATACATATATGGTCGGGTTTTTTTCGGCCCAAAAGGCCTCACTATACATGGTCGTTTATTTTCGGCCCAAATCCCCTTACTATACATATATGGTCGGGTTTTTTTCGGCCCAAAAGGCCTCACTATACATGGTCGTTTTTTTCCGCCCAAAACGCCTAACTGTACATGGTCGTTTATTTTCGGCCCAAAACCCCTTACTATACATATATGGTCGGGTTTTTTTCGGCCCAAAAGGACTCACTATACATGGTCGTTTTTTTTCGGCCAAAACCGCCTTACTACATGGTCGTTTTATTGGGGTAAAAACGCCTTACTATACATGGTTGGGTTTTTTCAGTCCAAAACACCTTACTATATACAGTACATGGCCGTTTTTTTCCGGCTAAAACGGTTTTTTTGGACTGTAAAAAACGCCTTAATATATATGGTCATTTTTTTCGGTTAAAAATGCCTGAAATCAGCCCCATCTTGTCCCATCGCTCCTCCTTACCGAGCAGGTCTCCGTGCACCAGCGCCAGCAGGTACCAAAGCACCCCAAACAGGAACCAGGTCCCGGCAAAGGTGGCGGTGAACAGGAAGAACTTGTAGCGCCACTGCATGTCCACAAAGGTGGTCCACAGGTCTCGCATGTAAAGAGAGCCGCGCCCACTAACGTGCTCGATGCGGATGTTGCTGCGGCCATCTTTGGACAGCACCCGCCGCCGCTTCCGCAACGTACCGCCGGTGTTGGAGAGGCCGCCGCCCAGCAGGGGTTTCAAGACGTCCGTCTGCGTCTGAGAGTGGCACACCTTCTGGGGGGAGGAGCTACGAGCAGAAGTGGGGGTGGCGGACGTCATCTGGGGAAGAAAACAAGTCTCATGGAGGTTCTCTTGATACTTGTGAATTTTTTTGGCCAAATACAGTGGACCCCCGCATACTCACGGTTGACCATCTGTAGATTTGTACATTCACTGATTTTTGTTTCTTTTATTTATTTAATAATTGGGTGCAGGAGATGAGGGTTTTTTTCCCTCCATTTCCCCATTCCCTAACACACACACACAGACACACACACACACTGTGGGTCTACTCAGGATAGACGTGCCTGCCAAATTTCATGAAGATATGCGAAACGGAGTTAGCCACGTTTCTCTTTGACGGAACTATGGAGATGGCCAAAATGACCCTAAAATTTTCAGGCATGCCTTCTTGAGACTTTTTTTTTTAGTGGGTGTATTTATGATGGACATACCTGCCAAATTTCATGTAGTGAAAGTGAAACTCATTAAGAGCTGATTTTATGATAGATTTTTGCGGAACATGGATTGGGCTGATTGGTCGCCACTCCCTCTCGATTTAGGAAGCATGACATCACAAAGTTGCCGAGGGGGGTTTGGTTTTTTGGTTTTTGTTTTGTTTTTTTTGCTGGAGCTGTTCGTTTTATGGCATTATGCTCACGTTGCCAAGCATAACTTCCCAAAGCGGAGGCGAACAAACGCTCGACTGTACTGGCAGCCATTAGACACGCTCACTTTGCCCCGACCGGTCGCCCATCCCTGTTGGGGAGGGGACGACGGACAAAAAGAAGAGACGGCGGGGAAGGAAGAAAAAGAGAAGCTGCAGTGCGCTCAAAGACAAACTAAGTGAATCACCACGAATGAAAACACTGAAGCTTCTTGTCTGACTTGGTTTGGGCATTCGGGGCACAAAAGAATGGTCTCTCACTGGAAACGAGAGACGACCAAAAGAGTTTGATAGGAAAAGTGCCAAATGTTTCTTTTCTGCAAGGAGAATTCCATCTGGAAACTCTCCGTCTCTCCACCACTCATCACTCAACACATTTTGACCACAGTTTGTGATCAGAGATGCAAGAATTTTTTTTTTTTTGTCGAAAATGGATCTGGATCCATGATTTTTATTTCATGCAACCACCTGATTAAATATAATTGAGTAAATTCAAGAAAAACTTTTTTCAGTGTTGCCAGTAAAGTAACAGATTACTGAGTTCCAAACTTTGTTACAATCCTGGTAAATTGCGTTTGAAAGTAACGAAGTCAGATTACAAGTTACTTTAATAGCTACATTCAGCAGATACTGACAACCTTGCTTCACATAAAAATGACAGTTTTTGTTTTTTTTTAACACTGAAGTGGAAGTGCATTGTTAAATGTGACATTGAAGAATAAAGTTTGTTTTTATTAAAAATAATGACAACCTTTTTGACTTACCTGAATTATTTTTAGTTTTTATTTCAATTAAAATGGGCTGTTTTTTTTTTTTTATTAAAAAAAATATGTAAAACAAAACACGTCTTTCGGGGCGTTACATAACGCAAATACATTTTCAAATAAAATCCTAAATTAAGGCAATCTTACCCATATCATAGTATGGTCATATATTTAGTCATATTTAACAATGACGGGTTCAGTTCAGCAACAGGTAGCATTTTTTTTTTTTTTTTAGAAAATGTCATCATTATAAATTACACCTCACAGCGCAAGATTTTACATTTAAAAAATGGACAAACATGTTTGTATTAGTTGTACTATTGCGTGAATGGTTAGTCTAATTTATCAACCGATTGTGTCATTGTGTAAACAGACAGACATAACATTAGTTGTGTGAATGGACAGGAGGAGGAGAAAAAAAAAGTAGGCTTTGGCCTTCCAGAGGCCGCCCCGCAACAGATGACATAACCAATCGGCTTTCATTACATCATCTGATTTGGGGGGCGATACCCTGAAAAGCTTCACACTCACAATGACACCATTCAAGAGAACGTGCGCACACACACACACACACATTCACACACGCGTCCAATCATATTGGGAGCGACCTCTCGGGTAGGATGTATTCCATCTCCATGGCAACGCCACCACTCGCCGCACTTGCCCGCTTGGCGATCCCGATCGTGCGACGCCCCAATCCAAACTTTTTTTTCCTTTTCGGGCCCGGGGAGAACAAAAGCGGTGTTTCCTACCTCCCTCCCTCCCTGCCTGCCTTACCATCCATCGCTCTCTCCCTCTTTTCCCCTCTCCTTCCTTTCCTTCTTGTGCCTCCTCTCCTCCATCCACACAGGAATGCTTTGTTTGGCTCACACATGAAAGGCACAAAAGATGCCATTGACAAAAAGCATCCCTGTGTGTCTGTGTGTGTGTGTGTGTGCGCGCGTGAGCAGACTATAGCACATGACTGTATGTGTTAGACTGTAAGCAAACTTGTGATTTAGTGTTTGTGTGTTTTTTGTGACAGAAAACTTGGATTGTGCGTGTGCGTGTGCGTGTGTGTGTGTGTGTGGTGTGACAGAAAACTTGGATTGTGCGTGTGTGCGTGTGTGTGTGTGTGTGTGTGTGTGTGTGTGTGTGTGTGTGTGTGTGTGTGTAAAGAAAACGAGAGTTGCGCGACAAAAGGCCCTCGTTAGTATTCCGCGGGGAGGAGTGATCGAACTACATGGGCCAGCTGTGCTACACAACCGTACAGTTCATTTCAGTATGAGTGTGAGAGTGTTCAAATTGTGTGCGTGTGTGTGTGTGTGTGTGTGTGTGTGTGTGTGTGTGTGTGTGTGTTTGTTTGTGAAAGAGAAACAGAGTGTTTCAGTAATGTGTGACAAAAAATAATGAGTAGGATTTCAGTACTTTGCGTGACAGTGTTTCCGGTGTGAGTGTGAGAGCGTTTCAGTTATGAAGGGGAAACCGTTTTAGTTGCGTGTGTGTGGTGAGGGGGGGGCGTGTGCATTTGGTGTTTCAGTGGTATTCTTGACGGTGTTAAGTAGTGCATGGGTGAGAAAAAAAATTCGGTAGCTCATGTGAGAGTATTTTAATAGTGTGAGAAAACTCAGCAATGTGATGAATAGAGCAGTTCAATAAATTGAATGAAAGCATTTCGGTATGTATAAGTGTTTCCGTAGATTTGAAAGCAGTATTTCAGTTGAGTGTGAGAGAAAAAAAAAACATTGCCATGTGTTCCAAGAAATTATATGAGACCATTTTAGTCTGAGTGAAAGCATTTCAGATATGACAGAAGTTCAGTATGGTGTGTGAGAGCGTTTCAGTAGTGTGTGTACCAGTGTTTTAGATGTTTCAGTTGTGTGTGAGAGCATTTCAATTCAACATGCGAGGAAAAATATTTAAGTAGAGTGCATTCTTGCAATGACAGTATCTCAGTATGTGTGAGAGCTTCCAGTATATGAGAGCAGTTCAGAAGTGTACCAGTGTTTTTTTCGAAGTTTCAGTATGTGTGAGAGCAGTTCAGTAGCATGTGAGGAAAAAAAATGCTAATTACAGTATGTTTCAGACGTTCAAATGAGAGCATTTCAGTGAGTGTGAGAGTGCATTTTGGAATATAAGAGCTGGTCAGTATGATGTGGGGTGTGTGAGAGCATTTCACTAGCGTGCGCGTATCAGCGATTTAGCCAGTTCAGTAGTGTGCGAGAGCATTTTAACATATATGATCAAATTAAGTCGACAGTGTGATGGAATTTCAGTTTACCATGAGAGTGTTTCAGCCATTTCAGTATTGTGTGAGAGCAATTTAGTAGTGTGTGTGAAGGGAACAGAACCAGTTGTGTGGAAGCGTTTCAGCATATTTTAGGAGAGCATTTCCGTCAAGTGTCTTAAATGCCTTTGGTCAGACTTGGCCACGATCAAAAGTCAATGAATGCACAAAATTGTCCGGATAGTCCCTGAATGCACCATGCCATGGAGAGGTGCATTATGGGAACTCAAGCTTCCATTTGCACAGGATCCAAAAGGAAGTAGTAAGGGCAACAAAAATATTTTAACATGAATGATTGATTAAATTAATATGATTGAAATATTAAGTTATGGCCTAGGGTCTAATTTTGTTTCTTAGAAAAAGTTTTGATGTTAGATTTGATTTGAAAAGCTAAACTACAAATATATGCAAATCTATGCAAAAATTGTTGAATCTGACCTGATGCCAACTGAAATTTGAGGAGAAAAACATAACTTCATCTTTTTACTAGTTGCAAATAAAAAGGAAATAAACATTTAGTTAGTGATCATTTCATTACATATTCCTCAAAGTTTTTAAAGTGTTTTGTTTTTGTTTGTTTTTTAAATAATAGAACCAATTATTTTAATAACTAATGGTGTCATCATCTTATGTTTCTAAATATTGCAATCTAATATTACATTTATATTTAAGAAGTCATAGCATTTTTTTTAAATACTAAATAATCATAATCATGGATTTTGAAATACTGGAGTACTATACAGTAAATCTTAATAATTTTAGGAACTATTAATATTCATTTAATGATCATCATATATCTATGGATATCTATATTTGCATATCAACACCTATCATCTACACTATTATTGCAAATAAAAAAGAAAAGAAACACAAATATGTTTTTTATTATTTTTGTCATGTTATTTATTAATTCTATTTTTAATTTATGTCAATGAGAGGTGATTTTTTTAAACGATCAAGTAGTTACTATTTTGAAAATGTGAACAATAATAAATGATTTTAATACAAAAATGCATTTCTGTTATTTATTATCAAAAATAAATACAAATAATAATTTAGATTAAGCAATTTAGGCAATTTAAAGAAATTATTGACCTGTTATTATTACTTCCCCCCCCCAGAAATGTCATTCAGATTAAATTATTTGTGTAAGAATTCCCTTCCGCCCCCCCACTGCCCCCGCAAAAAAAAAAAAAAAAATCTGTGCAGGTACCACAAAAATAAATCGATAGACAAATAAATAGGCAACTAAGTACATAAATCCACACACCGGAAAAGCATCTTTTGAAAGTGTCCTTACCTTTTTAAGGTGGGCTTGTGTTGAAAGGTTGGCGTGCGAGAGGACTTTGCGTGGCGTCAGCAGTTGTTGCACATGGTGCTGGTCCAGTTGGGGACCGAGCGGATGGTTCGTCTGTCCCCTCAAACTCTCCCGGACGTGACCCCCTCTTGTCCCTATAAGAGGCCACTCTCTCTCCCTCCCGTGCGCCTCGTTGTTTCCCCCCGCCCGGCATTCCTGTTGCGTCCCGCTCACATCCGAGCCGTCACCTCTGGAGCGGGACCCCGAGTTCGAACTGTCGCCTCCAAGAAGCGCGAGCAGAGTCGCGCACGTGGAGTGGCAACCACACGTGCACGATGCCCCCACCCCACGGCTGTCGCGCCCCCCGGCACAGCCTCTTCTGTAAAAAGAAAACAAGACACAAATGTTTTTTTTTTTTTTTTGGGCCCCCATTCATGAATGAGTTGGCCAGTACGGCGTGTCCTGTTTGGGTTGAAAGAGGAGCGAGCGTGAGGCGAATGTCAGCCCTTAGTCTCCTTGGGATAAGGTGACCCAGCACGATTTAAATCAGGGGTGGCCAATTCCGGTTCTCTAGGGCCGCGATCCAGCATCTTTTAGATTTCTTCCCTTCACCTGAATAAATGATCAGCAAGCTCTGCAGAAGCCTCATCACATCCCCGATCATTTCAATCAGGTGTGTTGGTGACAGTCACACACTCCTCTTGTCACTTATTCATGACCACCGCCATCGTGCATGACAGAAAAAAAGGGAGAAATAATCTGCAAAATTCAACAAAATAGTCCATGACACATGTGCATGCAGTGTACATCATATTTTAATATTCATAACAACCTCGACCTTCTGTGATGGAAAAAATGAGCAACTAGAAATAATCCACAACTTTACATTTTTATCAAATTGTATAATATTGAGGTTGATGGTACTTCTTGCCAATTATTCATGATGCAACAAAAATAACCCAGACAATTTACTGCCTGCAAGTTATTGATGATTACCGCCACTTTGCATGACAGAAATAAACTAAAAATAATCAACACAGTAAAAAAAAATATATATGGTCACAAAAAACTATTTATGATTTCAGTGAGGGTGCCACTCTCCAGTCATTATATATAGTGTGTGTGTGTGTGCGTGTGTGTGTGTGTGTGTGTGGTGTGCCTTTTGCATATTGATTGGCTGTTGCTTTGTCCTCCGCTTCACTTCCACTTCTGCACACCATCTTCTTCCTCCTCCTCTTTTCCTTCTTCGGACACCGCCAACGGGTTCACGGCGAGTTCGGACTCACTCGACAATCACCCTTCTGTGGTGACAACACGCAAATAAAAAAACTGATTTGAAAAACGTAGTTGCAGTTCCACAGCCGTCCTGAAGGAAGCGCTAATACAAATCAAACGCATCACACTGAGCTTGTGTTTG
>NW_017806034.1:691671-698776 GCF_001891065.2 Hippocampus comes
TGTGTGTGTGTGTGTGTGTGTGTGTGTGTGTGTGTGTGTGTGTGTGTGTGTGTGGTGTGCCTTTTGCATATTGATTGGCTGTTGCTTTGTCCTCCGCTTCACTTCCACTTCTGCACACCATCTTCTTCCTCCTCCTCTTTTCCTTCTTCGGACACCGCCAACGGGTTCAGGGCGAGTTCGGACTCACTCGACAATCACCCTTCTGTGGTGACAACACGCAAATAAAAAAACTGATTTGAAAAAGCCAAAGAAAAAACAAACAAACAAACACACACACACACACACACACTATATCATGACTAGTCATCATCTCCTGCAATTGTCCTGTCTGATCATCAAGTGTTGCCTTCAGGTACCGTTTAAAACAGTTTTGACCTATGACATTGCATCTGCCATCTACAGGTACATACGGTATATGGCTTGTGTAGCTAGTCGGAGGTGCATTTAGGGACGGTCACAAATCACAGGTATGCTGAATAAAACAACTCAGGAGTCCTTGTTAATTTATGTTTCTTTAAATCCATCAGCTATCAAGTAAGCCCAGACAATGTTTCTTTCCCCAGTGATGAAAAAAAAAAGGCGCCTTGAGAAAAGAAATCCCGGAGCCGTCCCTGGAGAAAATGTCCAAAGTCAAGTGTTACCTTCAGTGACAGGCAGAAATCATAGGTTTTCTCAAAACTGAGCAATTGTTCTATAAGAATGGGTAATAGCAGCGTTGAGATTGTAAATATTTGTGATTGGATAATATCATGAAATATAAAACAAAACATTTTTAAAAATCTAAATACCTATTTTCATTCGGGACAGACAGCATTATTTGGTTGCGGGGCCGTGTTTTTCAATTCTCTCTAGCTAACAAAAACATAGAGCCTATTACATCAAGTTCGGTTTGGTGTTGCCTTGAATAACTGCCTGAAATCAGAAAAGTCTTCATCAAACATAAAACTGGGTAATTGATCTCTCGATCTGTCCGTCTGCCTGTACAACTCATTTGCGCTAGGGGGCATGATTACAATGCACAACACTGATGAATACTGTACATGAAGGGGTCCAATTTTACCACTAGGTGTCGGTAATTCTCCATTATTGACAGGATTGTGTGCGCGCGTTTTGTGCTTCGGTGCGGCACACAATGGCTTTTTCTGGTGAGGAGCACGGCCGATATGAAACTTGTTTGCATTTGCATGAGGAAAAAAAAATTGAAAACGGGATGCACATTCAATCTATTCAAACATTTAATATCCATTTTCGTTCAGTTTGTGTAATGTAGTGATTTCTTTTAACATTTGACAATCGGGACACGTTTTCAATATTTTAGATGCATTGCCTGCATGAGTTTACACAGATTTGCGGATTGATCCAGATATGGTAACAACAATAACGATGTTGATATTGAGCACTGGTGTAGGGAGATGGACATTTTACTTTAGGTTCATCAGTTACGTTTCTTCCCCCGTTTTTTCCATATTCGACCTGGAAAAAAATGAAGTTGTTTGAAATATTTTAAAACATTTCTTGCCGAGTGATTTGTTGTTTTTTTTTACTTAAACTGAAAATAGGTGAAACAAAGAGACATTTTCTTTGTGTTTTACATGGTGCATTGTTGTTGTTCTGAACCAAAAAATAATAATTCGTTTAAATTCGGGATTTACCTATCATCTTTGCCCAAATTTTGTCCTGCCTTCAAAAGACCCTGAAAAGTGAATTCGGGATTTTTTTCTACATGTGCAAAGGTAATTGCTGAAAACGTGCGCAGTTTCAGGTTTCCTCGTTTTGGGGGCGTGGCTACAATGGCGCTGCATGACGCATTTTGTAGTCCAACACGAGTTGCTCTTCCCCCACGCCTGAAGAACTTGAGCGCCTTAGTTCGCATCACCGAGTGTGGTTTGCTAGCTAGCTAATGTATGCCGACACAACCTGAAAATGCTTCTTCCCTTTGGCTAGTCGGCTGGCATGGCCACTTTTGAGCGGCCCGTTGTCCAGCAGTGAGTGCACGCACCTCACGCAGAGAGAAACGGAAGAGTGAGAGGATGCGGGGATTCTTTAAAGTCCGACTTGACAGCGAGCATGTCAACGGGGGCTTTCTGCTGGTCTGGTTGCGTGGGCTCGCCTTGTTGCGGCGTGGATCAGCTCTGCGTAATGAAAATCACATAAAAATACGATTAAAGTCACAAACATTCTTTCTGAGTTTACAATTTGATGGCACATCCACCTTCATTATTTAAAAAAGACATAATTGTCATTGCTGATATCATCTGTACTGTCCGTGTATATATGACTATGATGATACATCCACCTATTAAAAAAAACAATTACCTGTATCGGTGGTAGTGCCGCTGTATTTACAAAAACACAAACGTCACGAAAATGCATTCAGAATCCACAACTTGATGACGCGTTCCCCTTGCTTTTTAAACAGTATCGGGAATGCAGTATCTTAAATGGCTTGGCATTGGTATTAAACCTTGGGAGTACCGCACACTACAAGCTTTCCTTTACCATCGAGCAACCAAAGGTATGTGCTCCTCCCAACACAGCTGCAACCAATAACACTATTATAGTACTACAGTACATTTCTTCATTATTATTTCAACAGTACACGAATAGTTGGCGAAGTAGTAATAACAGCACATATAGTGAAGGTACAATGTGAACAATGATTAAAAAACCATAGCTCCGCAGTGAACACACACAGACGCACACACACACACACGGGGTGAGGGGGGTTCGCCTAATTGTGTTGCAAGGGGCTCCAACAGTACACTAATAGTAGGCGAAGTAGTAATAACAGCACATATAGTGAAGGCACAATGTGAACAATGATAAAAAAAAACATAGATCGGCAGTGAACACACACGCACGCACGCACACACACACACACACACACACACACACACACACACATACACACACACGGGGTGCGGGGGGTGCGCCACAGCATATACAAGCACACGCACACACTCCTAGAGGAAGTTTATATCCTGATGATCTTAACTCAAAACACGTTGTGGCCTTCAGAGATCGTCTGATATAATAATCTAACGACTGTGTCTAAAATGCTTTTGTCTTTCTGTCCGTCTGTCTATCGAGCTAATCCAGTTTGGATGTTGACTTCAGGGACAATATGAAATCACAACACTTGTCATGAACACCTGTTAATAATAGCTCGTAGGACCGAACTAATTTGCCATCCATCGTTCCATTATTTGAATCGTTTAGCATTAATGATCTAAAACGACACTGTTACCAAACAAACGGACGACAAAAATAATCCCGTTTGCATGTTGCATTCAAATCACAATATTTGTCAGCAACACCTGTTGATAGCTCAGTAGGACCTTCAGTTTATCTAAAACGACTCTGTAACCTAACGAAAGGAGGGGGGGGGGGCAACAAAACAAACCCTTATTTCATCCAGCAGGGTATTGCTTTCATGCACTATCTGGAATTGCAAATCCCATCATTAAATACCTCTATATAGTTGTTAAAAACGACCTTAAAATTCAGTTGGATCAAAGCAACAAGGGACAGTTGCAATGACAAATTATTAAACGTCTATCCAACCAAATCAAAGCTAGTTTTGTCTCCAGGATCCGTCTCAAATCTCGGATTTCCTCATACACAAAAACAAGTGGTCTGTTTGAAATGACCTCAGACGAATCCGATATGATTAATCAAGGTAACGCATCGCTACTAAAAAGACAACTCAGTATGTAAGAGGAGCTGCCCGACATTTCTATTTTCGACAGCTTCAAATACGAGTGGTCCCTGAACGCAACGGCCGGCGCGTCTCCGCCTTGACGACGACCCACCACCAGTGACGTATTTGGGGGCTGTGGCTGCCCGGTGGGAGTGGGGTTGTTCCGGGTTGGCTGAGAGAACGAGGGCGAAAGAGGAGAGGGCCGGGGTTTCGCGTCGAAAAAGCGAAAAAAAAACCCCAACTCCTCCGCATCCTCACAGACGCGCGCCCAGCAGTCAAGCAAAGCCGCTCGACCCATCTGAACGACTACTATCAAGATCAAGACTTCCCGCATCATTGTCTCTGAATGGATGACAAATTGTGAGTTGTTCTTTAATCCGCGCAGCATCCGTGCGCCACACGTGGACCCTCCGCATCCGCCTGGTACTCAAACGTGATCAGCCGATAGATTGGCGTCCCTGAACGCGTCAGGCTACGGGCGGCGGGGTTCGATTCCGTCGCCTCTGAGACGAATTATCCGCAAACCAAGTTTGAAAATGGCCAAAAACGCTCTGAAGAGTTCCATCTCTTTCAAGCGCGCTGGATGAGAATTGAGAGCTCACGTCGTCCTATGTGACGTCATTTGTTCCTTTTTTTTTTTCTTCTGGAAACTGAACGTAAATCACCTGAGAACGTGCTGGGACAATCCCGTCACTGAGAAGACTCATTTCTCAGCATCCGGGTTTAAGATGGTTTTCATTCACGCTGAATAATGGCTAAGGTTTTACAAATGTACTTTCATTTATGGAGCCTTTCTTGAAGATTAGGGGGCATTAGGCGTGATGACGATGCCATGAAAGGCTTTAAGGAACAATGACGTCACTCGGCAAATCCCCAGTCAGACTGCGCTCACAGCCTTTCAGGGCCATGCATATGTTTCCGCCTATACGCACATATGCAGCTAGTTAAACTAGCGTGCCACACAGAATAATTACCTAATATTTAACTTTGAGGCAACTGTGTTGTTCTTGTTCATTTAAAGCGTTGTGTTTTTTTCTTGTTCTTATTTGAGTCTGATATGCTCTGTTAATTACTTTAATGTGCATTGATGTATTAAGTGGCGTGGTCCAAGTGTAACTCGAAAGAAGTTTACTCAGCATTGCATGAAATGCTTCAAGACGTCCCTATCAAAACAAAACAAAAAAACCCACAAAAAAAAACAAACCCTGGACTAGTATGCGTGGATAGCCATACGTTGATGCTGCTGGCAGAAGGAATATGTTTACATAAACCAGCACATAAAACTAAGTGGGTAGAATGTTACGATTGTTTTGTCAAGACGGTGCAAATTATGGTGCGTCATGCTATGTATGACTGAACTTTAAAAGATACTGGATTGTAATATAGATATGAAATCACTGTCATGGAAACACGATTTTTTGGGGGGGGTAGTATAGACAGTGCATCACTTGTCAAGAAAAAAAATAACACATTGACCTAGTTGACATTTGGTGAATCGTACTTTGATGCTGATGCCATAAAACAATAAGATTCTTAAATCACTACAGTGCAGGATATGCTGCTTGCCACCATTAAAAAAAAAAACAACAAAAAAAAAAAACACTGGAGCGGATCATGTGTGGATAGTGGTGACGACACCATGGTGGAAATACTTTAAAGTTCTGATCCACACAGTGCTGCACAAAAATCCCCAACAGTAAGGACACAAAATTATTTTTTTGTTCCGAGCAGCGACGAGTATCAAGCATCGGCCGACTGGCTGATGTCCAAGACGTCCTCCCGGCCCACCGTGGGCATCGTTTGCGGCTCGGGTTTGGGTGGCCTGGCCGAAATACTCAAGGAGCGCCAGGTCTTCAAGTACGCCGATATCCCCAATTTCCCGCAAAGCACAGGTATGGCGCCAGCTAACTTTGAACCGTTGTAGTAGCACGTGCGTGTATGTTAGGCTGGCTCATATAATAGCACGTTTGTTGTGTTGTGTTGTGTTACATTTCAGTGCATGGTCACGCCGGTCAGCTGGTTTTCGGAACGCTAAAGGGAAAGGCCTGCGTTTGTATGCAGGGCAGGTTCCACCTGTACGAGGGATACCCCGTCCAGAAGGTTAGGAGATGGTGCATGTTCCTCACTCTTTATGTGGGTTAAAAAAGAAGTAAGACAAAAAAAAATGTGTTGACATATTTCTGGAAAAAAAAAAATTGGGAAAAATACAAACGTAAAAGTAGAGACGTATCTTTTAGAAATAAGTATTTTCTTGAAAAAAGTAAAACACTGAAAGATTAAAAGGTGGGCCCGGTGGTCCAGTGGTTAGCGTGTCGACCTCCCTGTGTGGTTTGCATGTTCTCCCCGGGTACTCCGGTTTCCTCCCACATTCCAAAAACATGCATGGAAGGTTAATGGAACACTCTAAATTGTCCCTAGGTGTGAGTGTGAGCACGGATGGCTGTTCGTCTCTATGCGATTGGCTATCAAGCGAAAAGGTCTTACGTCCCGCAGGTGGTGTTCCCCATGCGCGTCTTCAAGCTGATGGGCGTGGAGACGGTCATCCTGACCAACGCGGCCGGCAGCCTCAACCAGGACTACAAGGTTGGCGACGTGATGATCATCAAAGACCACATCAACATGCCGGGATTTGCCGGAGTCAACCCGCTGGTGGGACCCAACCACGACAGGTGACACGCCACAGCTGCCAGATTAGGTTCAAGTTGGTAGCGCAATTGGCCATCCTGCAAATTGCCCAGTGGAAACCATTCATTTATTCCGTATTTTTTTTTTCTTTTTAGCTTTTATCACCATGAAGGAAGAAGAGAAAACCTTTAATTGTCTCACAATGGAGAAATTACCAATTTACGGCAGCAAAAATATGAAAAGGAAAAAGCAGAAAACAAAAAGTATATCAATAAATATAAAATATTAATACAAGCATATTCAAAATGGGTGAGTGGGGTGAGTCCGGGTTTTCAGGACCGTCTTGGCTGTTCAGCCTTGGCTGCTCCGAGTCACGCACTGCTCCCCTGTCATGTGGCGTTCCACAGGGCTCAATTCTGGGGCCTCTGCTGTTCTCGCTGTATCTGCTCCCATTGGGTTTCATCTTAAGGAAACATGGTATTTCCTTCCACTGCTATGCAGATGACTGCCAGATCTATGTCCCACTGTGCAAAAAAGACGCCTTCTCATTAAGGCCACTTCTATCCTGCCTGGAAGAAATCAAAACCTGGATGGCACAAAACTTCTTGACTTTCAATGAAAAGAAGACAGGTGATACTGTTTGGTCCCAGTGGCCCTTGTACATCCCATCCTGTAGACTTGGGCCTCCTGTCTCCTTATCTGAAGTCAACAGTCTCAAACTTGGGCCTTAAACTGGACAGTGATTTCAAACTTGACCGGCAAATTGGTGCCGTTGTTAAA
>NW_017806034.1:698879-707077 GCF_001891065.2 Hippocampus comes
ACCTCGCGCCACCTTACCTCTCTGAGCTCATCCGCCCCTACACACCTGCCCGGCGCCTCAGGTCTGCGGACCAGACATTATTAGAAGTACCAAGAACTAAACTGAGGCTCAGAGGGGATCGAGCCTTTTCTGTTGCTGGCCCCTCTCTCTGGAATGACCTCCCACTGAACATTCGGCAAGCCTCCTCGCTGCCCATCTTCAAAACCAGCCTCAAAACTCACTTGTATTCATTGGTATTTGACTCAGCATGATTTGGTTTGTTCTTGGTTTTGCTGTTCGGTGCTTTCTACCATCTTTATTACTGATTTGCTTTACTGTTTGTTGTATATGTTAAATTGCTCCATGTACAGCACTTTGTATGCAGCGATGGCTGTTTGAAAGTGCTCTATAAATACAGTTGAGTTGAGTTGAGTCTATTCAATAGCCTGACAGCAGTCGGCAGGAACGAGCGGCGGTACCTCTCCTTGCAGCGCGGGATTTATCAGTCAGATTGGAATTTAATTTCATAATGTCCAGTCATTGAAAAAATGTGTATATATTTTATTACTTACTTCAATTGAAATGTATATATATTTTTCTTCCCTAAAAATAAGTTTCCTATTTTTTTTTCTAAATTAAAACAAAGAACGTTCTCCATGGATGAAAAATTAGCCCCAAAGCTCTACATATTCCATCAGGAATCAAAAATACTATACTGTATTTCTAAAAAAAATTGTAAAAATCATCTTATTTTAAAAATAGACATTTTCTCCTAAATCCAAATTCTCTAGAATATACTCGTTGCGAGGTGCACTCTGTACTGCCAACTTCGATCTTAAGGCAGGCAGTGACAGTAATGTGCCCGATGACTCTGTTGCTGACAGTTTGTTGACTTCAGTGTCATTTAAGAGCCAACAAACAGGAGGAGCCAGTTTGTGTCGCTCGCAGTTATTATGGGCTTCGTGTGCACACTAGCAGTCAGCTGATTTATGTTGGTATTAACACACTGTTGGTCAATTTGCCGTTTTCCTGTCAGAAAAGACGGCCATGTGTCTTATAAGTTTAAACGTGTCGGTGTGTGTGTGTGTTTTTTTGTTTGTTTTTATGGTCTTTCTAAATCGTGGATTTTCACTTACTGCGGGTGGGGTGTGGAAATTATTCCCACAATGAACGGCGGTGGGCTGTCTGTGTGCAGGTTTGGCGTGCGCTTCCCCTGCATGTCGGACGCGTACGACCGCGAGCTGCGCAAACTGGCGCACGAGGTGGCGGCCGAGCTGGACTTTTGTGACTTTGTGCGCGAGGGGGTCTACTGCGTCATTGGAGGGCCTTCTTTCGAGACCATCGCCGAGTGCCGCATGTTACGGCAGCTCGGAGCCGACGCCGTGGGTGAGTATGGGCCGCTGCTGCATTGCAATAGATTTGAGTTGGTTAGATCATGTAGCGTCCAAATTTTGAACATTTTTAATTTATTTAATAAAAAAAAAAGGGGGGGGGGGTATGGTCGTCTCATAACATTCTGTTCTATTTTATAATAGCTTGTAACATTCAATTTCATTCCAAATTTTAATATTAAATCGTGTGCTATTTTTAGCGGAACATTTTCTCAAATCGTGTTGATGTGCGCCGTTTTTAATTTCATGATTATGCAGTGACGAATAAAAAGGGCAGCGGGCTGGAAATGGTAAGAAAATGAAAATAATGCAACAATATTTTGGACTTTATATTAGACTAACCTATCATTTAAAGAGCATTGCCTTTGTATAGCTGCTTGTCCAACTCGTTGCGCTTTTTAGCCTACATTTCTCCTGAGAATGGCATACTTTTACATTTCAAAAATTTTGATGACACTGTAAAAAAGTGACTGTAACTCCTGCATTACCACCCACATGCTGTTATATATCCTCAAATCATTTTTAGCTAACATGTTTAGCCGATCCTCGCAAACACTTGTTTGACTTGGACATTTTCTAAGCTAGCACTGTTAGCTACGCGACCATTTTCATTCCAGGGACAGGCTCTTTGTCGTTTTGACCAATATCAACTCAAAACAATTAACAGACAAATTATTTCAGTTGATAAACGTAATTACAAAGTAATTTTACATGTTTTGGCATGAAGTAAATACTCTGGCCCACTCTGGTGTTATCTTCAAGGACGGTTTAAAGTGTACGTTATAAAAATCCATCCATCCATTTTCAATACCGCTTATCCTAAAAAAGGTCGCGGGCAGTTGTTGGAGCCAATCCCAGCTGACTTTGGGCAGAAGGCAAACTACACCCTGAACTGGTCGCCAGTCAGTCGCAGGGCAAATAAACAGACAAACGACCATTCACACCCACATCCACGCCGTCACTGAGTGGGAACCGATCGCACGCTGCCCGCACACAAGTCAGGCGAGTGTATCGCTGCACCGTCAGCGACGGTTATGAGTCGTAGTTCAAAACAGCTAAGGGTTGTTCATAACCTTACTGTTTAATCTAGCCTTGTATTCAGATAAAGCAGATGTCTCCTGGGACAGTCTGAAATCGTAGCTTTTAACCTCACGCAGCAACACACAATGCACTCTGATCTAATCCCGTCACGTTGCCCTCAAGGACAGTCTGAAATCACAACACATCGCAAAACAAACTCAGTATAGTTGTGAAAAAGGTCCAGAAATGACCCGATTCTACCCTGTGTGTTTCAAAGACCGGTGATGCCTTCAGGCACAACCGGAAATGAGTTTTGATCTGCCGGCTGAATGTTTCAAATGTTCCTCTGCACGTTGCCGCAGGCATGAGCACGGTGCACGAGGTGATCACGGTGCGTCACGCTGGAATGCGCTGCCTGGCCATGTCGCTCATTTCCAACCGGGCGGTCATGGACTACGAGAGCCAGGCCAAAGCCAACCACGAGGAGGTCCTGGAGACGGGCCGCCAGCGGGCCGCGCAGCTCGAGCGGCTGGTCAGCACGCTGGTTGGCCGCCTGGAGCTGTGCCACAACAAGTCCCTGTGAGGACGGTACGGTTTTTGTAAGTGGCCATTTAAGAGGATTAAAAAAAAAAAAAATACAGATAAACCGAGCATTATTTGCCGGTTCGTTCATCCTGGGAAATATTTATTACCATTAAACCCAAAAATCGTCTCTGTGGCATCCCTTTGGATTTTTATTTGAAAATCCAGCCACCAAAGCCAATTGCATTTAAGATCAGGAAATTTAAGAGCAACATCATGATGAGACCCACAAAAAAAAAAGTCTCAAGAAGCCAGGCCAGAAAAGTCACAGCAAGTATTCCAATTAGGGTTTGAAACAAACATTTGCGTGACATTTTCAGGCATCCTTTCAAAGACAAACGAGAGCGTTTTTTTTGTTCCAAAATTGGAACTCCAATAAACCGAATTCAAAGTATATTTTATTGCGCAACATGAAATTTAATAGAATTTTTTTATTCGGAGTGGACACTCCAAAACGTCCCAAGAAACCATGCCCGAAAAGACACAGGAAGTCTGCCGTTGCGATTCAAAGTCGCCATTCTAAGGGTAATATCTACCATTTCCTGGGTTCATACCTATTCTTTAAAAATCACTCTCCTGATCCCCGAAGCCAGTTTCTCTGAGAAACGTGACATTTATCACACATGTGCATCACTAGTAAACCCACAAAAAAAGTCTTCAGAATCCACGCGGTAAAAGTCTCAAGGAAGCAGCAGGAAGTGTGCTGTTTTGGGTTTGAAGCGACCATTTTAGGACATTGCTTGGGCTCCTCCAAACTAGAGATTTTTTGAGACCAAATTGGAAGGGGCGCCAACCAAGCTCATAACTGGTATTCACGTAGACATGTCACAAAAAAAGTCAAGAAGAAACCCACCACGGGAAAACACACTGGAAGTATTCTAAAATGAGCCCGAAATGTCCGTGAAACCTGAACTCCACCAGGAAATGTACATTTTGCTCACCAAAATGGAACTCCACATTCTAAACAAGCGGATGACTCTTAAGCTGCAAGTTAGCATCCAAGTTTGTTCGCCTCCTACTGTCCAGGGTTAATACATCAACACACACTTCCGCTCGATGAAACATTGAACACTAAAAAGAGTCACGCTCTACTTTCTCTGCTGTGTCATGTTTCGCTCAAAAAGCAGAACTCAACTTGAAATGCTCTTATTCTATTTATGCGCTCACTGATTTATTCCACGATGACAGAAACGGGTCAAGGGATTTTTATAAAAGGCGTGACGTGACCGAATATTTATCTCCAAAGTGTATTTAACTGGCGTGTTCTATTGACATATGAAGATAATATTAAGATGTGTAGAGTGGGGATGGACCAAAACCGTGGGAACAACAACAAAAAAGTCTTATCACTGTCTTCAGTTGATGTTCTCTTGAACTATTTTTGCCATAAAATGACTCACTACATTGACAATCTTAAATGTCCTGTGTGATTTTTTTAAAGTGTGTATTTACTTTTTTATTCTAGTAGCTACAATTATTATTAGTACTACTTCAAGAAAAAAAATGCTCGCTGAGGGCTTTTGAAAGAAGTAGCCATTAAATTGTGAATTGAATGGATGAATAAATGCAATTTGACATGAACGTCCACATGTATGAAACACATCAACTCGAGGAAATCATACATGAATGCACAGGTGTCAAACTCAAGGCCCCGGGGGCCGGATCTGGCCCGCCACATCATTTTTTATGTGGCCTGCGAAAGCAAATCAACTTCCATCATGCATGCTATAATCTCTACCAAAATTTAAAATGCTCACATGTAATAAATAAGAGATATATTGGAAGCATTTTCTTGTAACCAAACTCGTCCTTACAGTAACTTAAACAATAGTTGAAGAAACCGTGATTGACTTTTTAAAATTTGGTTTTAGTCATGCCCTTCAAGGGAAACGGTAACTAAAATGTGGCCCACGAACAAAAACGAGTTTGACACCCGTGCAGGAATGGATGGATAAATACAGTTGAACATTAAAGAATTAAAAATGATCAAATGTACTCACTCACTTTGAGAACAACCTCCAATCTGGGAATGACAAATGGATAGAGAAAAATACAAGGCAAAGCATTTAAAATGTTAAGTTAGAAAGTACAAAATATAAAAATATTTGTGAAAAATTCATATGCAAAACAGCATCTCGGAATGAAACTGTCACGTCAAAGTAACTAGGATCAACTAGTAACGAAGAATCGAATAAAATAGTTATCAAAGATACTGCAGATCTTTCAAAACAATTTTTTAAAAAATATTTGAAATACAAAATAAAAATCGCAAAACTTCTACATTTTAAAATGTAGTGATAAATTCACGGATGAAAAATTGAACTGGAAACGGTCATTGTGAAAAGTAAATACAATGAAGAAAAATACCGTGCTACAAAATGTTGACAATTTTTTTTTCATTGGAATTGTGCAATCGGATGCTTATTCCCCAGAAGGCTCGTCGCCCTTCGGTTTATCTCCCATTGACCCGTTTGCCTTTTCTGTCAACCCAAACACCGCCGTCTCCCCTGCCTCCTCGGCCTCGACCAACCAGACGAGAAAACATCTTTTTTCCCGTGACATCAGGCGACGCTGCGGCTGCCCGTACAAGGCTTGTGAGAAGTTTTACGAGCTAAGCAGTTGCCTTGAGGGCCAGGCGAGAACGTTTGCAGGTGTTTTCACAACATGTCAAGCTTTGGCCAAGCACCGACATGTTCATTTTCCCCATCACCCCTCTCACTCAAGTCTGCTCACATACTTTAATTAAATACTCATCCGCATACGTAAGATACTCATCCAACTGTGTTTTTACAGAGCTTCACCCGGCGTACCAGTTCCTAATCATTTGACCCTCTAGCTAAACCTCCAGATTCAAGTTCGCTCAACCACTTATTTATTTATTGCATGTGATGTCATCGGGGACAGGAAATGAGGGAGCGTGATGATAACCATAGGACAGGAAATGGACACTACTTTATAATGTCAGCAATACAAGTTTGTTCAATGCCTTAATATTGGCATTTAAAATTCTAGAATTCATAATACGGTAAATGTGAAGGGGGTTTTTTGTACTTGTTTTTTTTTTTAATTTAGCTTTTACTTTTTGTTATATCTTCATATATTGATTTTCCTGTTACTTTGCGGGTTATATTGTTTTTTTAAAAAATTCTAGAACACAATAAATTAAAAACTTGAATAACATGATCTTGCATTATATTTTTTATTATGTATGAAACATTTTTTCCATAGTAAACCCTTTCGAAGGATCCCTCTTTTTGTATGTTTATTTAATGTATTTTGTTTTTAAAAATATAGACATTTTTTTAGATTAGATTTTTACATGAACATTTCAAATGTAAAATAATTTTTGGTCATTTTTAAAATTATATTTCATCACTTGCATCCATTTTCATTACAGCAGATTATATTTACTTTTTGTTTAAATCAAGACAAAATATCACTATTTTTTTTGAAATACATTTTCACAAAAGCTGCCTTTTTGTTTTTAAGTCGAAACTTTACTTGAGTAGTTTGGGATTGCGATTTTTTTTTTTAAATACATTTTCACAAAATCTGCCTTTTTGTTTTTACTTAAGTCGAAACTTTACTTGAGTAGTTTGGGATTGCGTGTTCAATAACACCATTTCACATCAGAGTAAGATGGCTGCCTTGCATTAACTTGGGATTTTTCCCCACACACACACACACACACACACACACACTTGTTCAATAACAGCATTTCACATCAGTGTAAAATGGCTGCCTTGCATTAACTTGGGATTTTTCCAACACACACACACGGACACTTCCAACACACTTCCACACGCCCAAAGTATGCGGAGAAAACATGCAGACAGACAAGCTTTGTTAGCGAGAAGAAGTAATTGAAGCAGACTGTGTTGACTGTGCAGCCACGCTGCCAGCGAAAAGCAACGCCCATGACAGCGCACCCTCATTTACACTAACCATATAGGTCACACACATGTACAACTATGTACTGTGGGTGGGATATATTTACGTGCTATATACATGGCATCTGGAAGTTATTCAAAGCGCTTGAACCGCTTTCCTTCTCCTTCAAAGTTCTACACAAGATACCCGATAATGATGGGATATTGTATGTCGAACTTTGAGGGGTCTGGGAGGGGGTGCGGGGGGTGAACGGGGCAGCATGGTGCCCTTGTGGTTAGCGAGTTGCTGTATTTGTATGAAATATGGACTTCATGAGGCTTTTTTTTTTTTAAACATTTGAATTCAAATCCCTAACGCTAACGTCTAACCAGGCTGATGTTCTTAATTTGAATTCATCACGTGAATGCCGAATCCAGTCTTTCATACCCTCATTTGAAACCCAAACTCCTGACTGCATTTGCCACCTTGTAAATTTGACAGATTTCCACAAAATGTTGTCTACTCCTTGAATGTTATGACTACTCTCAGGCTATTTTGTAATCATGAAGACAGGTTACCTCGTATAGTAATGGCTTGGCTTTAACATGATGACACACCTAAAGTAATTGTTTCAACAAGAATAATTTAATCAATGAGAGACATCACAGAGTAAATTCCACAGGAATACAGCCGACTTGGGAGTCATGCGGGTTTCCGTTCAGCGAAGCTTCTGGCATAAAGTCATTTATTGATGCCCGTGACGCCTGTAACGCTTGGTGGGAATGCAGTCCAATCCGTTCTGGGGATTTAAAACTGAGAAATGCACCATTCCTTCATCTTGCATAGTGAGAAAAAAAAAGCCAAGGGCGAGTCCAACAACCGCATTGCTGCACCAGTTGTAGTTAACACGACCGCTCGTGGTGTCTTTTTGAGGAGTGGTTGGCGTGGGCAAAAGCCACTTGTGCTGCGGCCACCACCGCCCAACCCGATAGCTCCTCGACCTGGGGGGAACCGTCTGCGGGTAGACGTGCACTTTGCGTGGCTCCACCTTCGATCTGGGCAAGAAGGTAGCCAACGGCAAGTCCAACAAGCACAATGTCGCACCAAACTCATTCATACGGCCTCTTGCACCGGTGCTTGGAATCCCCAGAAGGCGGTGTTGTCCCATAGGGCCCAAAGCGGCTTCCTGCAGTTCCCCAAATAGGCGACAACCTTACAGAGGGGACCTTGTTCCTCACGTGGGTCTACTTTAGGTCTAGAGAGAAAGGTAGCTGACAGAATGCCGCACTCACTTGCCGCTGTCTTGTAAATGAAAAGGGATGGGGGGGGGGGGGGGTTTTTTGTAAAAGAATTACA
>NW_017806034.1:708784-719464 GCF_001891065.2 Hippocampus comes
GTTTGAAAGAAGAAGGGGGGGGGGGGGGGGGGGGGATTTGTCTGAAAATGATTCACACAAATACATCTGTGATTTACACATGTGGAAAGGCCCCTGCTTCCTCCATCCACTAGGAGGCAGTGTTGCTGTGTCAGTTGCAGACAAGTCACCTTCTGTTTTGTGACAAAAAATGGAAATGCTGTCTATCTTATGTGTTTGTTTAACACAAGTTGGGAAACAAAATACAACCGTGAGTTGTTTCCCTCAGGGCTGCTTTGCCAAAGGACATTCTTCTTCTGCTTTGGCTGCCTGACGTCTTGCATGTTTTACAATTTTTAAACGAAGAACAGGGGATGACTCGCTCCAGTTCAATGGAGGGAGCAACATCCCCTCCTTGCGGACGGAGGGACGGCCTTTTGGCCATGTGAAAGGCTGAAACCTTTGTGTGAATGAATGCGTTGAAACTGCGTGACATCGGCCTCAAATTTAAATGCTGATCCACAAATTCACATTTAACAATTCACAGGCAGAATTGAACTTAAAAACCCACATCCCACTGAGCGGCGAAGGTTTACCAGGTACAGGTTACCTTAGGGGCATTTTGAAAATTTCGAAGGGCATTTTGAAAAATTCGAGGAGGCAAGAAAAACATTGCGACCATTAAAACGGGCAAACGTGTTCATGATCTTGAGCGAACCCTGACGAAAAATCAACACCTGCTACCCTCCTCACAAACACACAAAAAAAAAGGAAAAAAAAAACTGAAAATCAAAAATATATTTGTGTGAATAATTTTCAGACAATCTCCCCCCCATAGAGAAGGTGGTGTGCAGGGACTGGGCTGCATCCAGCAGGGCTGAAAGCGACTTGTCATGCAGCCACCGCCACCCCATGAAACAGTTTCTGGACTTGGGGACGGCCCTCTTGGTAGACCTTCTCCTTGCATGGGTCCAAGGTCTGTGCAGAAGGGTAGCCGACGGCGAGTCCAACAAGCGCAAAGTCCCACTCGGCACATTTGTATGGCCTCTGTGGGTAAAGCTGCGACTTGCGTGGGTCATAATGGTATCCATCACAACTGTGCGCTTGGTAGGAACACAGTCCAGTCCAATTTGGGTCTTTAAACCAGGCAGACCACCAATCCTTTTTCTTGCATAGATTAAAAAAAAAAAAAAGAAGCTGTACAACGTCCGTGCTAAGCTAAGCCAGCGAAGTCCATCAGCTGTACGTGTGGATGACGCAGTGTCGCTTGAGGTGGTGCATGAGGATGAAGGTCTTACCGCATTCGGCGCAGTTGTACGGCCGCTCGCCGCTGTGCGTGCGCTGGTGCACGCGCAGGCTGCTCTGCTGCGTGAAGCGCTTACCGCACTGCAGGCAGCCGTACGGCTTCTCGCCCGTGTGCGTGCGGTGGTGGATGCTGAGGTGCGACGAGCACTGGAAGCCTTTCCCACACACGGCGCACCAGAAGGCGCGCTTGCGCCTGTGGCTCTGCTGGTGCAGCTTGAACTGGTGCAAGCGGGAGAAGGTCTTGCCACACTGCGCGCAGGCAAAGCCCCGCGAGAAGGGGCGGTGGGCAGGGTCCGGCTGGGCGAAAGACACTTGCGAGCCGGTCGCCGGCGGCCTGTCCGACTGTTCCCCGACTTGGGGACGCCTCTGCGGGTAGACCTGTTCCTTGCGTGGGTCCGACTGAGGTCTGGGTGGAAAGGTGGATGACGGCGGCTCCTTGGGGTACTCGCTGTCATAAACACCGTTACAGGGCGGCTGCAGCGCACCTCCCAATTTACGAGGCGGTTCAGGAAATGCATCCGAGTACTCGTCCACCACGCTAGAAAAGTCCGGGAAAGCAGAGTCAATGTCGTCCCCGTTGATGATGGACGACCAAAGCTGGTGGTCCCGCTCATCCAGAGACACGTCGGCGAGTTGGTTCTGCTTGGCAGCGCCCAGCTGGCATTCGTCCCGGCTAAAGCCGCCCGACGCCGATTCTTCCTTCTCCGTCTTGACCAGCATGTTGAGCCCGCTTACCTCGGTGCTGTGCTCACGCGACGTGAACGAGTCGCCAAAGTCTGAACCAGTCTTCTGAAGGTCCTCCTCAAACCTCTCGGAAACGTTTGGGTACTGGAAAGATGAACTCGTTACTACAAAACAAAAAGAAAAAGTTAGCATTTCGCTTGCATTTCAGATCCGAAGGGGGATTCCGTACTGACTGGAGCTAGCGGGATCACCGATCCACAGAACCTCATCCGGACTCTCTTCCTTGATGGTGAAGGAAATGTTTGTGCCTTCCACCTCAGAACACTGAGCAACAAAAGAAGAGAAGATAGCCCATTACAATGCCTTTGAAGCCTTAATTTAAAAACCTCAAACTTCTTTAAAGCCAGTACAGTCACCAGGTTTGAAATTCCTCCAAGGACAACATGAGTTAGCCAATAGGTGTGTTCAAAAATAATAAAAATAGTTGACCCCTAGACATCCAATATTTTCGGAATGTAAAGGGAAATGTGAGGAACGTATGAAATGTATTGGCTGCTGCCATGTCATCATAGTAAGAATGTGAAACGGTTTTGCGTGACTCACTTTAATGTCTCCCGTTGGATGGGCAGCGTTTCCTTCATCACGTCCTCTGTCCGCCAAATTTTCTGGAAACAAGAAAGGCAAATTATTGGACATGTGTTCACCAGCATCTTTTTTTTTTATGTGAATGATGTCATCAGGAAGCAGCAGACTTGAGCTGTCTGGAGAGTGAACTTCCAACGTACTCAGAATTTGAGACCCCTACTCTGTCTTGAAACGCAACTCTACTTTGAAAACCTAATCCTTGCTTAACCCTAACCCTGTCTAACCCGAATAGAAGACACCAATCCTCAATTAAATCCCTACGCAGGCTTAACATCCTCATTTGAGTCCCTAACTTGAACCTGAATCTCTGATTTGTAACCCTAACCTACACTTGAACCTTATTTGAGACCCTAAATAAGGCTCAAACCCCTTATGTGAAACCCTCATTTTGGCTTGAAACTCTAAACCCTTGTTTGAATCCCTCGTTATTTTTACCCTTATTTATGTTTAAACTATAACCTAGTCTCCAAACCCTAATTTGAATACGTAACCTTGTTGGGAACTCCTACCCTGACTTGAAACCCTAACCGTGTCTTTGGTATTTTTGTAGTGTTTCCATGAAAACAAATTTCCCTCAAATGAAGGCGTGGTCGTCCTCGTTATGATGCTCCTTACCGAAGACTCGCTGCATCTGCGCGTTTTTATTCTCGACCGCCAGAAGCTTCCTCTTCAACATCTCGTTCTCGCTCTGCTTCCGCGAGATTTCCAGGTGCAGGAAGGCACTATTGTCATCGACCAGCTTGCTGATTTCGGCCACCGCCGCCTTCACCAAAACCTCCATGATGGACGACAGCTGCGTTTGAAAAGCGACGCAAGCCATGTTTCCTTGCACTCTAAGAGCACACCAACATGGGGGAAAAAAAACAATAAAGGCGCGCTTTTACGAGCTAGACGACGGTTTAACGGCACGAGGATGTTGTGAGAAACGTTCCATCCCGACTCACAAACTCACTTCCGCGTGGGGGCGGGACCTACCCTAAATAACACACGAAACGCGCAAGATGTTTTTAAAAGCGCACTGACGTGTTAAAGACGTAATGACGAATTTTACCCCACTTAATATTTACAATGATCATAAAGTGTATTTTAAAACCAAAGCTAGTTTTGAATGCTTGATAATAATTTCTAAGTATGAGTAGTTGCTAATGCTAATATCAGTTGATGAAGTGATTCGAATTCAAACTTTTTAAAATGTATTTAAAAAATGAAAATACATAATGTAAAATGTGATTAAATGATCTATCAGTACAGTTAAATTGAGCGGATGTCCAGAATAAACTTTAAATACGTTGCATTCATAGCTGCTGATGCTCACAGCAGTTTTGTTTGACTGTTCAACTTAATAAGCCAATGATACACTTGACAAATCCAATCCAATGTTGATTCTTTTTTGCACGATGAAAAAAAAGACAAATAAGCACACAGTTAAAGGTACAGTAATACATTGTGACATCAACAACAACAACAAAAAGTAATCTGAACTCCAGGTTGTGGTTCTCGTACGAAACGGCAGTCATTTGTATGGAAGCTTTCGCATTAGCGTTCCCCAAACATTTTCATGGTAATTCAAGCGCATTTAGAAGAAAATTGGGAAAAACACTACTGTGGCTTTGAACTCTTCAGTGAAACATAAACAAGAGCATTAGCGTTCCCCAACCATTTTAATCGTAATTCAAGGGCATTTAGAAGAAATTTGGAAAAAAAACACGACTGTGGCTTTGAACTCTTCAGTGAAACATAAACAAAACAACAACAACATATTTACATGTTTTAACACTGAGAAATGTGTTACAATCACATTTCATACCGCTCTTCAATTTGCTTCAAAACAAATAACACTGGCTCAATTACAGACAACTAAATGAAATGTCGCCACTTCTCCAATACATTCCGCGTGAGTGACCACAGCAAGGCCACAAATAACACGTTTTAATGTCAAACAGTGGCTCAAATCAAAAGCTCCTCAGCTTTTTTTGTTAAATCGGGGATAAAAATTGCTGATTTATCTTAATTTCCATCCCAGGGTGCTGCAGAAGTTGACGTACTTTTTTGAAGTGTGGATTATACAGTATGTGGCAGTGTGTGATTCGTAATGGTTTTGTTGATTTCTATTATGCAAGGTATGTACAGGATTGATGTTTTCTCAATAGCATATAGTGGTTGTCGAAACATCTGCATTGTGATATTACAATTAGGAATTATGTGGACTTTTTTTATTTTCACAATTTATTTTGTGTTCTACTTATTTCTACTTTTCAATGTGGAGGTTACCAAAAACTGACAAAGTGCGCTTGTGAACGTCACAGCTTGTTTGCTGGGCTTCTGGGTTCAGGGAACTTTGACATTACTTTCGGTTGACAGCAGAGGGCGGTACAAAGCCGAATGACAAAATGGACGGATTGATCTGCTTAATTCTGATTTCACAGACGCAATATTAATCCGACTAGTTGGGGCACATACAAAATATTGCAAAAAAATGTTTGACTTGAGTTCCCCTTGAAACAAAACAATCATGTCTATGTGAGGTGCAGGTATTATATTTGTCCACTTGGAGTCACCATTCTCATGTACCACTGTAGCATCTGTGAGTTGGGAGTGCGCTTGGCTTTCAAAGGCCTAGTGAGTGACGTGGGTGTCAAGGAGTGTTGAGTGACAGGGTGTGAGTTGTGGAGATGTGCAGCTCATGTATGAACGTCATTGTTTGTTTTCTTCCCGGTTGGCGGTTTTCATTGCCAAAATCGAAACTAGATGAGCTCAGAGGCACATACGTTCGGAAATGTTATTTCTACTGGTGAAGTTTCATGTGGAGCTGCAGTTTGTCGGCCTGGTCAAAGTCCAGACCACAGACGTCGCACTTGAACACCGCTTCGCTTTTGCACTGGTGCCTCTCAAAAAGAACAAAGGAGTCAAAACTCTGCCCGCACGACGAACAGATGTAACAGTTCTGAGCCGAGTCAGAGGACGGCAGACCGAAGTCGAGGATGGTCCCGTCCTCGGACGCCGCCATTCCCACCTGCGAGTACGGATCCAGCATATCCATCTCGCCGTTGGCGGCGTAATCTCGCCACTCGTCGGTGTCTAAAAAGGCTTCGCTCTGGCCCACCTCACCATACGTGCGACCGATACGCGGATCGGCCAAAGCTAACGGTCCGAGCGAGGGATCAGTTGCCGGTTCCTGCGAGCAAGTGTCGGGCATCGGGCACATGATGGGGTGCGGCCCCTGCGTTTCCTCATTCTTGTCTGAAAGAATATAGAAATGAAACGCAATTAGATTAACCATTTTTTCTCGTTTTGAGGATTATTTCTATTCTGCAAGGTGGTGGTTATCATAAATGACTGACTGACTATAGGAGTGAACTCAATCAAATGCCACCAGTATTGTGTGTGTTGTGGAGTTTTCATTATGTAAAACGCCGACAATAAATCATTCATATAGCACTTTCCCCACAGCTGTAGCTGTAACAAAGCGCTATACTGAGCATTTAACATGAAATATCTTCTTTTAAGGACCCTTAACACTTAGAACAATACAAATGACATAGCTAGCTAGCTAGCTAGCTAGATAGAAAGCTAGATAGCAAGCCAGCTAGCAAGCTAGATGGATAGCTAGATAGCTAGATCGCTAGATGCAGGCCTAATCAGATTGTGGACTTTCTTTTGATTGTGGATTCTTTTAAGTCCTTTGTTGTTTATTTGCATTGTGCAACGTGGCTGGTTCTCATGACCCATACCATTCCTATGTGTCTTCATATGGCACTTGAGGCTGGACTTCTGGTTGAAGCATCGTCCGCAGATGTGGCATCCGTAGGGCTTCTCGCCGGTGTGGATGCGCAAGTGTCGCTCCAGATGGCCGGCACGCACAAACATCTTACCGCAGTACGAGCAGAAGAAGCACTTCTTGGGCCGGGACCCTTGGTAAAAGGAGCCAGTGCCTTTTCGTGGGCGGCCGCATACCTCCCACGGCAGACCGCGGGGGCCGGCGGTGGCACAAGGGTACGGCAGCTGAGATGGCATTACGTTTTTGTTGTTTCCTCTGTAAGGCTTTTCAGGGAATGCGAAGGTGCTGCAAGAGGCCTCGGCGTGAGGCGGGATAAGATGAGCTCCCGCCGGGACCGCCGTGCCGTTCTGCGGCGACCAATCATTTGCCCCGTCACGTAACGTGGGCGACTTCTGATTGTCCGCCACTTCTCTTTCAGGTTGTGTCACACTCTCCTCCACGGGCTCTGATTTGACCGTTGCGGTATGGGTGGAATCCGGACAGTTAGCGGAAATGTGATCGGCCGCCGACGTAACGTCGTCCTCTGCTGGACGATGGGTGTTGGTGCTTGGGTGCTTTGTTGGGGGTTGTTGGAGGTCAGCTGGTGCCGTCTGAAGACCTGCAAGGACAAGTTGTTGACCGGAGACTTAAAAGGGAACTCAAGGAAAACGTTCCGTTACGTTACTCTAAACATGGAATACTGGTTAACATTACACTGGTGGAATAAGAATAAAGCACTTTCAACAATCCATTTTCATCAGTTTCAGGGTGCTGCTATTTTGTCCTATACCGCCCCCTGCTGTTGACTAGAACTGACATCAAAGTGCCCTCGGGCTTGCATTGTGAACGTCACAGCTCTCCTATTATCTGGGTTTGGTCGCATAACGCTGGCAATGTATGCCTAAAGGCACTTTGGCATCGATTTCAGTTGATTGATGAAAATGGATGGATTAATCTGCTTAATTCTATAAAAACATTTTTTTTTGCCATGAGTTACTTATTCATCCAGAACCCAAGCAATGCGGGATATTTCTGCAACCATTTAACACTTTCAAACAGCCACACAGAATCCAGCAATCCAAAAAGTACGACTTGTTCACTCATGGATCATTGTTTATGATCGAACTGATTGTTAGCAGATATTTGCTCTAGGAACGATTTTTTTCTTTTTTCTTTTTTTTTTATACACACTAACGCATTACAACATGTGACAAAGATAATGACAGTCAAACAAACAAAAAAAAAGGCCAATCGTTTATCAAAATCTTATTCTGCCAAATATAATCGACATCGGCCTCAAAAATATCGGACGGGCACTATAACTGTTCATCTATCTATGCCAGTGCCTTATAGTGACAAGCAGAAATGAAGGCGGGATATTATAGAACTAAAATCAATGTGGCGCATTTGCGTGTTGGACTCTGCTCGAGCTCTGATTCACACAACAACAGCGAGACGGGATCAAATTGGCTTGTGACTGACATCTCTGGTGGATCTTGGTGTGCTCCTTGAGGCTGCACTTCTGGTTGAAGCGTCGCCCGCAAACATCACAGCGGTACGGCTTTTCCCCCGTGTGAATCCTCTTGTGCCGCTCCAGGTTTCCGGAATGCTCGAAACATTTCCCGCAGAAGGGGCAAGTGAAGCCGCGCTTGAACATCAGGCGGTTGACCATCCGGCGCCGCATGTTGCTGTACAAGTGGCGGTGCGCCCCGCGACTGGCAGCCCCCGCCTGCCGGACGTCCGCCGGAACGTCGGTTAGATTTTCACGCGGTCTTTCCGTCGGTGGTCCGGGTTGATCGCATCCCTCCTGTTCTGTGGGTTCGCGCTTTACCACCACATCAAGGTTGGGAAAGTCGCTTTGGAGGTTTTCTGGGCTCTCAGCTTCAGCGACGCCTGTGGACGGACACGAAAAATTCCTTTTCATGCAGAAATCCTGAAAATTTAACAAAGCAAAGTAAAAACGATTGACCCAAACAAGTCTGTCAAATTAAACACGTTAATAGCTTAAACTATTCCAATTGCAAAAATAAAAGTGCATTTAAAGAATGAGATCTCACAGCAACCAGACAGTGCATGTTTTGTAAGGAAGCATTTTGGAAACTGAGTATAATGTGTCTATCTCGGAACCGGGTCTCCTCCTCGACTTTATCTGTTAATTCATTTTGGTCTACATACAAGCATGAGGGATAGAAAACTATAACTGCGAAATGTCATGCATATTGAACTGTTGTCAAATGTTACTCACCGCTGCTGCTCAAGAGGTAGTCAATGACATTACCACTTGAGAGTAAATGTCAAGTTCCAGGAAGTTACCTGAAAGCTTCTTGCAAATGTCATGAGGTGCATTTCAGTAACGTTGTGAAGAAGCTTATATTGGAGTATTTTATGAGAAGAATGATGTGGTAAATTAGAGGTTGCAAAATTGAGATTTTTCGAGTAACCCAGCATCACTGGTGGGGTGACAGCGGGGATTGTAACGTGATCCCCGTACTCATTAAGTGTAATGTTACAAGTGTCTGATTCACGTGTTGTATCACTCCGTTACCATTTAAGCGTTAATGTACGAATGTAACGCGTTACCCTCAACACCGTTGAAGACACAAAGCTGTTCTTTGACGTTACCATAGTTTCACGAGACAAAATTCTCTCATGTTTACAAAAACTTGTACGTTGGCACGCCATGAATGCAGTGGGCTGCACTCCAACCGGGGTCCAAGGGTACCCACCTCGGGGGTGTTGCTGATGATGCTGTTGAGCTCCCCGCAGGCTGTCCGCCGTGCGGTGGGCGGCTCTCAGCTCGCCGTGCAGCACCTCCATGCTGCTCCTCAGCCGCCGAATCTCGTGTTCCCGTTGGGTCACCTCCAGGCGCAGTACCACCATTCCATCCTCCACCACTTTGGTGATCTGCGCCGCAGCGGCGTTGCACAGGGCGGTAATGATGGAGCCGATCTGGCTGTGGAGAGCCGCGCCACTCGACATGATAACTGCGAGAGGGCCACGGAAACAATCGCCTCAACCACTGGGGGAGGTTTACACTTGGGGGGCCTGGTTGAGCTACTTCGGCGTGCGCATCGTACGCGCTGTTTTGCACTAGCTAACTAGCTAATTGAGTGTAAACACAACTGCAGCTTGGGCCGCAAATCGTGGTGAATGTAGTACCGTAAAGCAACTCCACAGGACGTAAAACATAAACCCCGTAAATATTATTGTCGCCGGAAATCGTGCGGCGAGTCGTACCGTAAACCAAATACAAAAGACGCAACTCGTCTTCGCGAGGAACAAATAAACAAAATATTTAATTTGTATTTATTTGTTATTTTATTGAATATTTTGGGAATAAAAGGTGCTAAGTACATTACACAGCAAATATTTTTGTTTTTACAAAAATAGTTTTGACAGTGTAAGTTATTGTTCATGATTATAAAAAGTAGAAATAATTACATCTCCATTCACTCTTTGACAGAAAATGAGGTCTATAGGTGCCTCTGTTGAAATGAACGTCTTTAACCTTTCGAGGAGCAGGAAATGAAATTTATCTGTTTCTTACGTTGCTCTTATCTACAATCTAATGTTTTGCAATGATGAATTTCTTCATGACGGCTGATAAGGGGACAAAAATGTGCAGGTGAAGTAATGTTTGTATCTCAGGTTCCAGTAGTGGAGAAACTGCTGATAAAAAACTTTATCAGCAGCTTAACTTTTAGGTTAAAAATAACGCAGATCTCAATTCGATTGACAAGTGTAAGTCGAGGGGTTCGTAGGTTTTAGATGGATTTGCTCTACGTTTAGAATGGGCAAAAAGCGGAGGCCTTCCTATGAGGAAGCAGAGTTTGGAGACAAAAGTAATGAGATAAGTGTCTTCTCAAGCGTTCCATTGATGATGTAATTGCTGATAAAAACAGAAGGGTTCATTCTGAAATGTTTGGGACGAAATTGTGTACAGTATATTCATACATACATACATACATATATATATATATATATATACACACACACATGAGGGTCACGTGTTGGAGTTGATCCTATATGTCTTCGGGCACCAGGCGGGTTACACCCTGAACTGGTTGCCAGCCAATCGCAGGGCAAACAGACAAACAAACATTCGCATGCACAATCACACCTAGGGGTAATTTAGAGTGTTCTTTTAACCTGCCACGCATGTTTTAGGAATGTGGGAGGAAACCGGAGCACCCAGAGAATACCCACACAAGCACAGGGAGAACTCCACACAGGAAAGCCGGGCCCTGGAATCAAACCCTACATCTCTGCACTGTGATGTGGACATGCGAAGCAGTTTCTCACTGTGCCATATATATATATATATATATATA
>NW_017806034.1:719550-726016 GCF_001891065.2 Hippocampus comes
TAAAAGAGGAAAAATGGAGAAGCGAAAAGACAGAGAGAGAGAGAGAGAGAGAGAGAGAGAGACAGAGAGTATGCTGCAGTATTCATTTCAATTTTTTTCATTTTCCTGTAAACTAACTGTCTGCCCTGAAATGACTTTTTTTTTTCAATGAAACAAAATGGGTGCACATTTCCTTTTAGTGAGTGTTGCATGTTGTTGCGCATAATTATATTTTAAACATGCATTTCGTCATATAAGATGTCACCAAAAACCTGGAATGAGTCAACTCCCGAAATGTCATCTGTCAGGTATGTATCATTTCGCTCAAACTGCATTCAGCATCAAAAAATGTTCCTTCATCTCTCCGCACATCACGCTGGTGACGTGCACAGCGAGACGTACCGCACAACAATGCATTGTTGTCGTTCAGATCAAGTTTTTCTTGTTGCCCAAAACTAAGTGCTGTATAAAGTTTCACATGCTGTACTCAACGCTGGAGTCCAACATGTTCATCTTTCATAATGTAGTGCAAATTTGTGGTTTCGGATTTTGACACCAAGGCAGATATTCTTTTGGTTTGTCAAGAAAATTGCCGTTGGTGTTTACAAAAAACAGATGTTAGGTTCCCTGAAGACTGAAAAGTATTTCATGTTTAAAAAAAAAAAAAAAACATGTTAGCTACCTTGAAGACGCAAAATTGTCTCTGATGCTTAAAAAGCAAACATTAGACTCAAAACTTTAATGTCTACAGAAATGCTATGTGTTTATTTTTAACGTTGAATAATCCAGGTGGTGCATACAGATGATAGATCAATTAAAATGTGTAAATGGTCTTTGACGCTTACACCAATGTGTACATTAAATCTTCTGAATTGTCTTTTTTAGAATGTAGGTTAACTGAGCACTAATTTGTTTTTTGACGTTTACACGCGAAACACGCTAGGTTCACTGAAGTCTCAAACACATCTTTGATATTTAACATATAGGTTGAATGAAAATTGAACTGTCTTTGATGTGAACGGAAAAGTATCTGTGGTCCATTAAATCAACTTCATTGTCTTGTGCGTTTACAAAAACTTATTGGGTTCAACAATGACTAAAAATGGTCTCGGACGTTTACAAAAACATGTACACTGGGTTCGTTGGAAATGGAAAATTCTCTTTGATATCTCTTTGATGTCAATTTAATTTAAAGTTTGTTACTCGTGAAAGATGTGTTGGAAGAGGGGGACAACTAAAACAGGCAGTAGGGCAGCCCTCGAGGACCGGAGTTGCCTGTCCCTGCTTTCAATGGTTGTGTGTCTTTGATGATGACAAAAACACACGTTAAGTGTCCTTTGAGATTCATGACAATGTAGAATCTCAACACTGACAAATTTGGGTACGTTTAGGTTCATTGAAGACCAAAAAAAATAAATAAATAATTGTCTGGTGATGACAAAGTGCATGTTTGGCAGAAGGCAAATTGTTTGAGGTGTATATGCGAGTGTGGATGCTTACGTATGTTTAAACCAGTTCTATGATTGGCAGGCTATTAGTCTGAGGCAGGAGTGTTCAACCCCAGTCTCGAGGGCCCCTTTCCAGCTTGTTTTAGATGTCGCCCTCCTCCAACACACACCCGATTCAAATGATCAGCTCATCGGCAAGCTCTGAGAAGGCCGATAAGAATCCTGATTTATTTGAATCGGGGTGTATTGGAGTTGGGAGTCACCGGACTTGGGTGCCCCTGGTCCGTTGATCTTTTTTTTTCTCGGTGACCTAACATTGAATTACTGACCCCAGTGACTCAAATGACTCCACTTGTACAGATGATGCAGTCATTTTTTTCCGTTTTCGGAAAACATGACGATAACAATCTTTTTGTTTTGCTTTTCTTTTTTTTTTCTTTTTTTTTTTATCACGCAGCCGATATTTTTACTCATCCACTTCCTTTTCGGTTAACGTCAGAGGAATGCAAGATTGCTTGGTCACACAAGAGTTGGCATTGTTGATTTATTATTGTTATTTTTTTTTTGTGCGTGAATCTCCCCACCCTCCGAGCAAGCTTTTAGCATGCTATGTCCTGAGTGACAGCTGGTATTTGTCATTTGGCAACATCAGCCGCCTCGATGGCATAAATTACCCTCAACGTCGGCACAATGTAAAAAAAAAAGTCAATGAACTCGTGACAGTCTCGTAGCTTAGCTGCTAAAAGCAAGCCACACCTCGGTATGGAATCATAATCACAACGTCACTCAGGGTTGCCTCAATTTAAGATACCGAACATTGATGAAAAAAAGATTTTGCGTTGGTGTTAAACTATGGAACATATCAGACAAGTCTGGCTATTTTCAAATTTTTTGTATTTATGTACAGTAAACTAATCTCCATTGAGGGTTTTGGGTTCACGGTCCCGCTGTTTCGCAGATATTTTTGGGAGGGGACACTTAAAAGTATTTCGTTCGGCTGCCGTTTATTTTGGGTGTAATTCAACTTAATATCGCTATTTCCAGCTCAGCCAAGTTTTTCTTGAACATGATTGAATGTTAAATCCTCTTCAATCCTGATTTTGTCACCTACAAAAAGCGACGACTGTCGATTCATTTCGTAACGTGGATCTTTGGGCATGAGTATTGAAGTATCTTGTATCTAATCCGTTGCTCGTGATCTCAATCTGTATATGGAATGTTTTTTAAATGCGCTTGTATTGTTTTAAAAGTCTGCTTAATAGACCTTTAAAAAAGTTCCGTAATACTATACGGACATGCGAAAGGAGAATGAAATAAATAGAATATTTCTATCATGTGGATTTCACCTAATGCAGGGGTAGTCTGGGATGTATCCGCCACATTGGAGGCGGGGTTGCCGTACATGTTTTGTATTGTTTATAAAGCGTTCTGTCAATAAAATTGCATTGAGGATTAGTTTGAAGGTTTGATTTAGGCTTAAGGATGGAGTTGAAATGTTGTCAGTTTCACCCAGATGTCTCCGTGTATTCCTGACACTTGACCTAGTTTAACAGAATTGAAGGATTAGTTTTACAACAGATAATTATGTAACAATAACAGTCACAGTGTTGGGGAAAAGATGGATGGAACGATTGTAATTATCATCCATCCATCCATTTTCCGATCCCCTTATCCTCACAAGGTTCGCGGTGGGTACTGGAGCCTATCCCAACTGTCTTCGGGGACACCCTGAACCGGTTGCCAGCCAATCGCAGGGCACACACAGAGACGAACAACCATCCACGCTCACACTCACACCTAGGGACAATTAAGAGTGTTCAATCATCCTGCCATGCATGTTTTTGGAATGTGGGAGGGAACCGGAGTACCCGGAGAAAACCCACACAGGCCCGGGGAGAACATGCAAACTCCACACAGGGAGGCTGGAGCTGGAATTGAACCCGGTACCTCTGCATTGTGAGGTCGACGGGCTAACCACTGGACCACCGGGCCGCGGTAATTATCATTAATTATAAAATACGGCTCAGGGGACAGAACACCCATATCATTAAACCTCTTTATACCCGCTTATCCTCCAATATGGAGTCGATTTGTGAGTGTTTTTTCTTTTTGTTGAATTAGTATCCCTTTTCTTGACATTGCTGCATCCACACATGAACTCCGCCAAAAGTAAGCATGACTGCACGAGGAAGAAAAAAAAACGTTTGCGTCATTTCTGTGTGAAGGAAATGAAAAGCACCATGCAGGCAGGTGTGTTTCTTTCAGCTGCCACGCCTTAGTGCAATATCATCAGCAGCGTGTGCGAATATTTAAGGAGTGCACTTGCTTCGCACACTCATTCGCCCACTAGAAGGAAAAGGAAAAAAGACGCATTTAAGACGACTTCATTTAGAATTTGAACAAGGCTCAGGTAAGCCTCTCCAAATTCATATTTAGACCACATTGTATTATTTACTTTTGTTTTTTTTTTTTAAACAAATACTGAAGTGCTGGAAATATATTTAGACTGCAATCGTACAAAACGAAGTAACTTAAAATTGTATAACTTATGTACTTTTATCTACACTACAAAAAGAGTTTGCCTAAGGTGGGCAAAATTTTGGGAAGAAAAAAGGGAATGTAACAACATGATTATGTTCAGGGATTTTTTTTTTTTAATGTGAATTTGATATTTGTCCCCACCCAATAAAAACCTCAGAAAAAAAACAGAAATACATAGAATAATACATAGAGATGTAAAAAAAATCTGTAATTGATTCATTATTTTATTAATTGGGAATTTTACATCATCATTAAGGGGAAAATATGGGCCAGTAAAAAATTTGATGAATTTTCCTTTTGTCTGAAAAATGGCAATAAGTTCAGCAAATGCAAATTTTAAAGTGACTCATAAATGAATGAAATGAGCATTATTCATTTGTTATTTACTTGGAGATTTATTTTTATTTTTTTTACCATCTGTCAGTTTAGAATGCATCGAGAACTCCTCCTGGTCGGGGCCTTGATGGCTTTTCTTGCTGCCGTGCGGGGAACAGAACATTTGACTTTCGACAACTCCACCAGGGTTTGCTTCCTTCTTCTTGACTCTTATTTTTTATTTATTTTTTTATGTTTACAAAAAAAAAAGGGTATTTCCGATCACTGAAGACATTCTTCTTTCATTTTTAACCACCAACCCTTAAGTGAGTTATGTGAAAGACAAATTTTCCTCAAAGCTTACCAAACAGGTTGGTCTGGTTCATTAAGACTCGGAATTATCCTGGTTGCAACCCGAAACACATCGTGGCTTGACTGAAGACTAACTTATGTTTAACACACGTTGGCTTCATTCATGACGTTCTTTGATGTGAGGTTTATTTGAGAATGAAATGATCTTTAATGTTGATAAAAAGTCAAACCTTTGTGAGAATAACTGTCTTTGATATATAAAAAAACATGCATATTCGTTTTACTGGACTTAAATGGTCTTGGATGTTACAAAAAAAAAAATTTTCACTGTCATTTGAAATGGTTTTCAATGTTTCCAAAAAACATGCCTGTTAGCTAAAATCAGTAATGCCTATTGAAATGCTTTGGAAAAAAAATCCAAACAATGAAACCCCAAAAAATTCTCCCCCAAAACGTTTGTAATCATTCAATACACCCCCCCCCCAGAAATTATTTTAAAATATTGGGGAAAAATTTTTTAAAAAAAACCCAACTTGAGAAATCTTGGATTATTAAATTGGCTGTCATGTTTTATTTTGTGGACCCGCTCATTGTCATCAATGATCAATTGTCATATCATTAACATTTCACCCGATCACTGATTTTGCATAAAATACAAAATATCTGCAGATCCGATCCAGCCAATCAGATATGTGTAAAATCGAACCTTTTTTTTTAACCCCGCCAAAATAAAAAAACAAAAAAACTCACCTCCCCCCCGAAAAAACAACATCCAGTATACAGAAATAGAACAACCTCGCCCCCCCCCAAGAATCCACCCACCCAAATAATCTGAAAAAATATTGATCCACAAATAGGTGATAAGTGAATTGATTAATTGACTTTCCCACTTGCTTGCAAGCAACAATTCAAGGCAAAGCCGTGCGTTGTCTTCTACAGGCAAACGTCACCCGAGAGGGCTGCAGTAGCACCAACCTGTGTCTGGAGATGCCAAACAACTGCGATCCTGCGGGCAACAACACCAGCTGTCTGTTTGTGTCCTTGAACGCGGACACGCCCATGTCTCCCAATGGCTTCAACCTGTTGGTCGGTCTTAGCGGAAATTCCTCGGGAGCGATCGCCTTTGGACTCACGCAGGATTTCACAATGGTGAGAGTGAGACGACGACATGAAACAATTTCACCCTTGCAATATGTTTCTCGGTTGAATGAGAAAATGTCTCATGAGGAAATCTCATCCTAATGAAAAACTTTTTTTTTTCCTCCCAAATTCCAGGCCTAAAAAAAAAAAAGTGAACATTGCAATTACTAATCTCTGCAAAACTCACAGAGGTGTACCAAATTCTGTAAAGATTTTAAAATGTTCTACTTTCCGTTATTACCAGGAGAATACGGTCACCGCCTAATACAAATCCCACATCTAAACATTTTGTGAACTTGTGTTTTTATATCCGAAAAAAAAAGCCTGCCTAGCATTGCCAAATTCGGAGAATTCTCAAAACTGTGAACTTTTCACCCTCACAAAGGGGAATAGATGGGGAAACGGCGGCAGCATATCGTCAGCACCAAATAGAAATGACTTTGCTCCACACCTTAAGAATCTTAAATCCAAAAAGTCCAAAAATTGTGGTAATTTTGCCGAATTGTAAACATCATGCGAATTACAAGCATGTTGTCGCCGCCCAATAGAAAGGTCATTTGGGAGTTTTTTTTTGTTTTGTTTTTTACCTGAACCCCCCAAAATAAATACATAAATAAAATAAAATAAACAGACGATTGTTGCCAAATTTTTGTAATTTTCCAAATTACAAAAATCCACTACCAGGGTCAAAGTCACCCCAGTAGTGGATCGCTCCATTTTTTTTTTTTTTT
>NW_017806034.1:745437-778182 GCF_001891065.2 Hippocampus comes
TTAACCCCCGCCAAAAAAAAAAAACAAAAAAACTCCCCTCCCCCCCGAAAAAACAACATCCAGTATACAGAAATAGAACAACCTCGCCCCCCCCCAAGAATCCACCCACCCAAATAATCTGAAAAAATATTGATCCACAAATAGGTGATAAGTGAATTGATTAATTGACTTTCCCACTTGCTTGCAAGCAACAATTCAAGGCAAAGCCGTGCGTTGTCTTCTACAGGCAAACGTCACCCGAGAGGGCTGCAGTAGCACCAACCTGTGTCTGGAGATGCCAAACAACTGCGATCCTGCGGGCAACAACACCAGCTGTCTGTTTGTGTCCTTGAACGCGGACACGCCCATGTCTCCCAATGGCTTCAACCTGTTGGTCGGTCTTAGCGGAAATTCCTCGGGAGCGATCGCCTTTGGACTCACGCAGGATTTCACAATGGTGAGAGTGAGACGACGACATGAAACAATTTCACCCTTGCAATATGTTTCTCGGTTGAATGAGAAAATGTCTCATGAGGAAATCTCATCCTAATGAAAAACTTTTTTTTTCCTCCCAAATTCCAGGCCTAAAAAAAAAAATTAAACATTGCAATTACTAATCTCTGCAACACTCACAGAGGCATACCAAATTCTGTAAAGATTTAGAAATTTTCTACTTTCCATTATTACCAGGAGTATACTGTCACCGCCTAGTACAAATCCCACATCAAAACATTTTGTCAACTTGTGTTTTTATACCCGAAAAAAAAAGCCTGCCTAGCATTGCCAAATTCGGAGAATTCTCAAAACTGTGAACTTTTCACCCTCACAAAGGGGAATAGATGGGGAAACGGCGGCAGCATATCGTCAGCACCAAATAGAAATGACTTTGCTCCACACCTTAAGAATCTTAAATCCAAAAAGTCCAAAAATTGTGGTAATTTTGCCGAATTGTAAACATCATGCGAATTACAAGCATGTTGTCGCCGCCCAATAGAAAGGTCATTTGGGAGTTTTTTTTTGTTTTGTTTTTTACCTGAACCCCCCCAAAATAAATACATAAATAAAATAAAATAAACAGACGATTGTTGCCAAATTTTTGTAATTTTCCAAATTACAAAAATCCACTACCAGGGTCAAAGTCACCCCAGTAGTGGATCGCTCCATTTTTTTTTTTTTTTACCCAAATGGAGTTATTTTTGACCAAACTGTTTTTCGAGTGTAATGTTTGATTGGCTTCGGTTTTGGAAAGCATGAATGAACTTTTCAGTCTTTGTCACCACACAGAGTGTCACCCAGCTGTTTGTGTGCGGAATGGACAGCAACGGGGATTTTGTCTTTGAAACCGTGCAGAGAAGCTCAAATGGTACTCTGACGCCAAACGAGAGGGTAAGCTTTCCTTCCTTCCTTTCTTTCTTCGCCACGGCGAAACTCGCTGTCCTAAAGTGTCTTGTGGTTAAGCAGCGTTGAAATGAGCTCATGTGACGACTCCGCCTTCGATTAGTCAGTCTCCCTTTTGGTAAAACCTGCTCCTGTGTCAACTCCCCCAAAAAAACTTGGCAGCAGGACAGCAAATTTTTTTTCTCCGCAAAGCCGAGAACAAGCTGTTCAAATAATTGGTCAACAAATTTTGACTCCATTTTTTGAATCAGAAATGCAAGTCATCTTTTCTCAATGCATTTTTGCGCAAATTCCGAATCTCTTTGTTTTTCCTCTGGCATATCAGGTTTTCATCATCATAACAGAACAAAAAATAGAATAGCCCGAGAAGTCAACACAGTCGAGTCCTCAGAGCGGTTCGTTCGGTGTACATTGAGAAGTCAACACAGGTTACGTTGCAGTCGAGTCCTCAGAGCGGTTCGTTCGGTGTACATGAACAACAAACAGAATGATTATTTTTGGAGTGGTAGGAAGTTGATGCTTCATTATTTCTTCTGACCTTATCAATCCCTCAGACCACGATGCAGATCCAGTACAGACTGGTAGACACCCTCATCCAATGTGAATTTCTCGTTCCAAATGTAAACACAAGTATGATGGGCGAGATGATGGACGGCACCACGGGCGTTGTCGTTCTGGGAGAAGCAATGGTGAACAATGACACCAGTAAGTGATGCGTTTTCACACCCAAACGGGTTCATAAACAAGGTTATAACCCGGACCGCTCCTTGCAGCAGGTCTCAGACCGTTTAATGTGGTCCATACCTCCATCCATCCATCCATTTTCCGCTTCATCCTCACAAGGGTCGCGAGGGGTGCTTGAGCCTATCCAAGACGTCTTCGGACATTAGGCGGGGGACACCCTGAACCGGTTGCCAGCCAATCGCAGGGCACACAGAGACAAACAACCATTCGCGCTCACAATCACACCTAGGGACAATTTAGAGTGTTCGATCAGAAACTGATTGCAGGCCATGCATGTTTTTGGAATGCGGGAGGAAACCGGAGTACCCGGAGAAAACCCACGCAGGCACGGGGAGAACATGGAAACTCCACACAGGAAGGCCGGACCTGGAATTGAACCCGGTACCTCTGTAATGTGGGGCCGACGCGCTAACCACTCGCACACCGGGCCGCTGGGCCACAGCTGTAAACTCTCATCATCATTGAGGGATCGAGAATGACAGGGAAGATATCATTGCCGACCAATAGAAACTGCGTCGTTCCGCAATTTGTGAAGCTTAACCCATTTAATCTCAAATTTCTCCCAGATATTTAAAAGTCAAAATCAGGTGTCATTGGTAGCCCTTTTAAGTAATCAGTAATAAAAAATTTTAGAGCCCTCTAAATTAAATCATTGTTGTCCTTCACGAATGGCGGGATTAAATGGGTTTAAGAGTCGTGTCTCTTTATTCAAAATGCAAAAAAAATAAAATAAAATAAAAAGCGTAGGGTCTCCAAATTCATTTTTCAAAATGGGAAACTTAACAGAATCAATGAGGGGAATTTATGGCAATTACCAAGAATATTTTATTGCCGCCCGAAACAAATCTCTAGATTCTATGAATCCGAAACAGAGAACCACTGTTTCCCAATTCCGTAAATTTTTTTTTTTCAAAATAATGAACACCATCACAATATTCACATTCTGAAAAACACTCGCACCTGGTTAAAACCAGACCGCACCGGCTCAGGCCAACGAGACTTCCACTAAAATCAACTAATGGTACGAGTGCCAGCGTGAAAGGTTCTGAGTACGATAAGACAAGAGATTCGTATCTGGGAGTGGACACTTCAAAGTGTCTCAAGCAATTGTGGTTCCGTCCTCTTCAGGGAGGACCGAGAACTTCACGGCCATTCTGACCAGCGGGCGGGTGAACCTTACCGACGTGGAAGGCACCGTCATTGTCCCAAGAGTTCTGGACATCAGTCAAAACGGCTGTGGAAACACCAAACTGTGCGTCAGATCGCCCAGCGAATGCAACCCTCAGGCCGCTGGCGAGTGTTTGTTCACGTCATTGGACACCACCGATACCTCGAGCGGAACCTTCAACATCTTGGTGGAGCTCGCCGGAGAGTCCGACGGATACATCGGCATGGGACTTACGGCGGATGCGTCAGAGGTGAGGCACGATGGGAATTGATGACTGTTCGGAAACAAGTGGGCTGATATTCGGGGGATTTTGACCCCAAATTATTTATGGGAATTACCAACGATTTTGGTGTCCGAAAGAAAGCTCCAAATTCAAAATACAACAAAAAAAAAAAACCATTTAGTTTTGCGGAAACCTGGGAGTTAATTGTGATTTTTTTTTCTTTTAAACCTTTCATGCGCCAATCATGATCGCCTGTAATCTGTGCACTGTAGTGACCACTGTCCCTGAAAAGGTTAATTCTGAACCAAAATCCCGATTCTGTGGAATTCATGGCAATTACCAGGAATTAATTGTTTCTGGTCAACCAAATTCATCAATCTCAAAAGCTGATGAATTGCGCAGTGCTCTGCTAAATACAACGGAGTCTAACTGAGACGCAAAACATTGGGATTTTATTTTTTTTATTGTGAATTTTAAATCACGATTCAGGGGAAATTATGGGAATTACCGGTACAAGGAGCATGCCCCCTGAGCCCAAACCCCAAAAGAAATATCTCAAAATTTGAGAAATATCAGAAATATAAGAGTCTGCCTAAATGAAAAAAAAAAATCCTGGATTTTTTTTTTTTAAATTGTGAATTTAATATAATACGTGGAAATACATAGTATCGATTATAAATCTTCAGTGTTGTGATTTTTAGAAAAAACATCTCTCCATCAAAAGCTGGAAATGTGAATCCCAAATACAAACAATAGAACTAAATAATTTAATCCATCCATTCCACCATTTTGGACTACTGGCCAGGAACCAAGACAGCGCCCCATCCACCCACCACTGATGCCTTTCTCTTTCTGTCTCCTCAGGGCGTCACCAATCTGTATATCTGCGGAAGAAACGGCAGTGACAACTCTTTTCTATTCCGCCAACTGGACCGAAACAACACCGACTTTTCACTCACCGAAGTGAACAGGGTGAGCTTTCCGATTTCCTTCCAGATACTGAATTGAAATCTACCAGAGCAAGTGGGAGTAAGTCACTGATATGCAAGTCTCGATTCTTAGTTGAATTTTCAAGCAAGTCCCAAGGTAATGTGGCAAAAAAAAAAAAAAAAACTCAACTCAAGTTGAGTCGGTACAAAATCAATCAAGTCAAGTCACCTTCAATCATTGGAGATTTCCTGAAGTGGCTTCTACACTCCGCATTGTAGCGTACTGGTTGGCTACCCGGTTTTACGTTTAGTGCACACCTAAATACACACACACACACACACGCACACGCACACACACACACACACACACACACACACGCACACACACACACAGTACTGTAGTAACCGCTGTCCCTTAAAGGGTTCAACTATGACGAACGAATTGAAATTGGCAGCCATCTTGTTTTTTAAAGACAACCAACATAAAGCTCTCCAATATCCATTCGCCCATCATCCCTCCATCGACAATATTTAGCAACCCCAATGCAACATGACAATTGGAATGAAGGAGAGTCTTTGCTAACTTTTAGCCAAGCAAGCCCCAAGTCCTCAAACTGATGACTTACGTCTGACTCCAAGTCACGTCACGTGACTGAAGTCCCATAACTTCGGTATCAACAGCTTGTTTTGGTTCCTCGGCAAATCCTCATTTGCCCTTCGTTCGACTCAATCCGTGTCACCTTCATAGGAAGTGGTCGACATCCTCGGCGCTGTGAGTGGCACGTCCATCCAATGTATCTTCACCATCGTCGGCATAAACGCCGCAGCCACGAGCAGACAGGCTGTCACCGGAACGCGCAACATCATCTTGCTGGGAAACGGAGATATAAACGGAGGTAAAGTGAGAAGCTCAAATCCATTGGCCACGTTGAAGACATTCCTCACCTCTGCTTTCCCCCTCCTCCCCCAGCTGAAATTGGTGACTTTAACATCGTCCAAAACAGCGGACTTTTGGACATCACGGACGCCGCAGCGAACGTCAATGCCAATCCAGCGGTTGAGGCGGCTTTGAACATCACCCGGGACGGCTGTGGCACGACAAATCTGTGTTTGGAGACGCCAGAAGATTGCGACCCCTTGACTGACCCCATGTGTCACATTGTGTCAAGCAATGCCACAGTTTCCAATACCAACGTTTTCAATTTAACCAGCAGACTCAGCGGATATTCCACGGGATATACCGCGCTCGGACTGGCCCGGAATGCATCGCAGGTGAGCCAAACTGTCAGATCAAGAAACCACAGGGAGGGAGTAGAAAACCAAAGTGTCAATGGCCACAATTTATTTATTTTTTCCTCCATTTGTTCACAGGGCACAAGCTCCATTTTTGCCTGTGGAAACAACACTGACACTGGGGAACTCTTCTTCAGAACCTTCACCCGAAACAACACTGATTTCAGTTTAACTTCGAATGACAGGGTGCGGCTTCTACTTGACCATTGCCATCTCCTCACATAACTACATACTTTCTCTTTTCTCCACTCTCAAACATAACCCACACAAACATCCCCATAATCCAAACACTCAAATAATCCTCAAAAAAGATCCTACAGTAAATTTCCTTAAATTAAACAACAGTTCCCGAACAATCAATATGTCAATGACTTTAAATGCTCCAAAAGGGCAATCGTCCGAAATCGTCCACTTGCCGGTTTGGTAAGTTACCCAATAAATTCGTCCATCAAAATTTATGAGCGTGAGGTTTCTAAACCACTAGCAAGGATCAATAAGGTAGTGCTCCAAACAGTTAACTAGTCCTCTAAAAGTGCCCAGCGTTGCGTTCCTGAAACTGTCGAGAGGTACCATCATCCCCTCAGCACGCTAGGAGTCTTACCTCGGAACTAAAGTCAGTTTTTACGGCCCCAAAACTCAATTGGTCCTCTAAAAGTGCCAAGTGTCAGGATCCTCAACTTTCTGAGTCGACGAGCGCCGAGCAGGGTCAGAAACTTATCCTAGCACAAAATCCAGAGCATTCAAGTTCATTGCTACAAAACAAACAATACGTTGGCAAATGCATGTACCGCCTTTTGTCCACAGATCGTTCGTGATGTCTTCATTGAAGTGACGAACAAGCGCATCGAATGCCAGTTCACCATCTTGAATTTAAATGACGTGGAAACCAGGGAAACCAACGGAACCCTGGCAGATGTTTTAATAGCAAATGGAACGTTGAATGGAGGTAAGTCGGAACGCGCTCAACCAAAAGTCAGCAAGGGGGTGCTTTGGAAGGTCATTCACCTGTCCGTCATCACGCTGCAGGTGTTCTCAGCCCGTTAAATATATTACTGCGCCAGACGGTGAACCTCACCTCACCCACCGGCACCATTACCATCATTGTGAATGGCGCCCGGGCCACAAGGAGTAGTGACGGTAAGCCCAAGAGTGTATTTGAAATCGGGTCTTGGCTGGGGTGGGGAAAAATTTCATGGTGGTGGGTTTTGAGCATTGGAGCAGTTTTCTGTTGATGTGGGGCTATGGTGTTCATCATGTTCTGGTGTTGGGGTTCTCGACTGGTCTCACTGTGGTTGTTGAGTTTCAAACCCCTTTTAGCCAAGTGAAATGGAGAAAAAGAGCCTTTGCAAACACACCTGTCATTGTTTTAAAGGGATACTGTGCTTTTTCATTGTTTTTTTTTACAATTATTACAACAGTTATCAGGTTACAGGGTGCATGAAAGGGTTAACTTTAAAGGTGATTAAAAAAAAAAATGGCCAAGTGCCCATATTTATTTTAAGCGTAGCTAGATCCATCCATCCAGTTTCCGATCCGCTTATCCTCACAAGGATCGCGGGGGTGCTGGAGCCTATCCCAGCAGTCTTCGCGCAGGGCACACAGACAACCAACCATCCACGCACACACTCACACCGAGGGACAATTTAGAGCGTTCAATCAGCCTGCCATGCATGTTTGTGGAATGTGGGAGGAAACCGGAGTACCCGGAGAAAACCCACACAGGCCGGGGGAGAACATGCAAACTCCACACACGGAGCTGGAATTGAACCCGGTACCTCTAACCACTGGACCACCCCGCGTAACTGGATAACCCAGTTAAAGATAAACACAATTTCAATCTGCCCACGGCCAACTTCAAACAGTTCCCACGGGTTGAACACAGGTTGGTCCTCCAAAGTTTTTTTTGGGTTAGGTCCCTGAACCACTACAGAGGATCAACCCCCCCAAGAACCGTAGCACAACAATTCTCACAGTCTTAAGACCTAACTAGTCCTCTCAAGATTTTCCGGTGTATCGAGAACCATTTGATAGGATCACCATCCATCCAGGGTTCATACATGATGCAAAAATTAAAGAGAGATGTTTTTGCAGTCTGTCAGTCTGGTTCTCCATAAGTTCCATGCATAAAGTCGCTGAAACTTTGAAGAGGGCCACACCTCAAGCAGTGTCGATACCATACCTCACAACTAAACAGCAGGCTTCATAACTTACCCCGAAGTAGACTCAGACAACAGTCTTACCAACATAAAGAAAGGCAACTGTCAATTGTCAGATTCAAATCATAGAAGAAAGTTCATGAAAGATTCTTGTTGATTCTCTTCCCCCTCCCCCATGCAGCCCTGTTGATCCTGCTGAGCCTCATCACGCTGCTAGCTGCGCTCCGAGGCTAACAAGAGTCAAGGAAAGCGGCGGACAAGGAGGCCGATGGTTCCGAAGACATTTACAGCGCTTTGCTGTACGCCTGTGAAAACACCACATCGTGTGTTCCGATACCATTTTCTGTTTGTATTCGTCCATTTGCATATATTCTTTTTTTGACCACTTCAACTGTGTAAAGACGCCCGCCCTTGTGTGGGATTTGCGTGGGGCCGCGATGGCTCGGTATGACGGGGGGCAGCCACCATGAAGGCAGCTCAGACTCGATTAAGACGCGTCTGGTCTGATGAGTTTGTACTGTTTGAGTTCGAAACCCAGTCCTCGTTCCACTTATTTGTTATGTGTTCATTTGTTATGTAACAGCAATGTAAAGTATTTATGGATGCCATAAAATAGCATGAATAAAGTTTGAAACTATGAGTAACTCTCGCATTGTTCAGATGTGACTTTATTCAAGTCGTGGGAAAATTATTCATTCACTCGTCACTTATGACACACACCCAAAAAGCTCTCTTCAGAACAATCAATATCGAGCGGCGACTTTCAAAGCAATTCAATTCTTAAGTATTCAGTAGTGTTCCACGGAACTTTTGACATGTCCAAAAAAAAGACATTAGAAGTCTGTTATTTTGGTTTAGGGTCATTTTAGGCATTTCCATGGATTCTTCAAACACTGACTCAAAAAATGTAGTTTGATTTGTACACTCTTGCAGGCAACGCTACACTGCGATCAATTTGAGTTGCCATTTTTGCCGGTGGGAGGGAACACCGGCCAGGTTGCATACCTCATCATTAACTACAAAGTCCTAATTGAACAAACAATGCTTGAGTCATTATGCTACAATTAAATCCGTCAAGGAAGTTAGTTCCTCAACAGCGAGGTGCTGTTGCCTCGCCTTAGAGTGCAACGCCAAACCTTCAAGGTTAAGGAAGTTGAAGCTGACTTTTCCTTCTGACAGCGTCAATCACTTATTCATTCCGCGCCAGGAGATAATGTTTTCATTGTCATTTGTTAGTGGAATTGTGCAAAAAGCAACTGCACTAAATTCCCATAACCACTGGTGGAGGTCCACGGCAGACATCAGGGTGTGTGAGACCTCACATCCGAAATGTGTCTTTGACTATGCACAGTCAATTCACACAGATTTTTATTTTTTTTTAGTTTCGAAATAAAAACAGTCCCCTTTCTTTACTTTCTGGAAAGAAACAACACTCTAAATTTTTATTTGATACAGTATTACCATTTAAAATGTGCAGTCCTCCAAATGTTTTGTGAAAATGCTAGCATAGACACTAAGTCCAAAACAAACCGTCGCATGTCATTTTAATATTTTATTGCAATTTATTCCTTTACAGTAAAACAGAAGGTGAAGAGTATAAAAATAAACGGGGGGTCAAAAACAACTGACAGACGGATGACGAGGGAGGCAAACCGACGCGCCTACAAGAGCTAAAAAGAAAAACGACAAGTGTGCGCACACATGTAGCTTGCCAGTTGATACGTGCTAAAATGAAGCTACACAGCAAGTCACAGCAGCCACAAATGAACACAATAACTGTGTGTGCGTGTGTGTGTGCCTGCCATGCTCGTTTCCGTGCACGTCTGTTTTTTTTTTTTTTTTTAAGTCATTATTGTTGTCAAATCCACATTGTGTGTGATAAAACTGAAGTCCAAGTTCCTACTAGTAGCTTAACACCGCAGTGAGGTGAGGTGCGGTTGGGCGGCGGCCTACGAGTCATCTTCTCCGTTGATGCTGTCGCCGTCATCGTCCCCTTCCACGTGCTCGCCTTCCTCCTCTTCTTCCTCCTCCTCCGGCTCTTGGCTCTTCGGCTGCACAGATCATCCCAGGGGCGAAATTGTTTTGTTCCCCGGGTCAAATTTCATGCATAAACGCACTCACACACGATAATAATATAGTCCAGCAGCATTTAAAAGAGCTTAGAATAAATTTTGATCCAAGTGAAACGAGAAAAACCAGATGATTTAGATATACGGTATGTGGCATGCAGAGTCAGCAGTCGGGCTGTCACTCGTGAATAATTTTTGTCATTATTCCATTTCTTATGATAAAATTTTTGCATGAAAACGCATTGCAAAATATATGTTTTTACCAGTTCCTGTTTAATTGAACATTGTGGTTTATTTGGTATTGTTTAACCACGAAACAAAACTAAATTAAGTGTGCTCTTTACGGATGACAGAAATCAGACACTACCTAGTGCTTAGAGGCTGAAATCAGGGAATTTGTGTCATTTTAAGATAAACGGTACCTCGAAATGATTCATGATCATCAAAACAATTGATCGAAACTGTTGACATCTCTATTCAGCAGTTTTTTTGAGGCGTCACCATACCTCCTCCTCTTCCTCCAGGAGGTCTCCTTCCTCTTCGTCATCTTCCTCCTCCTCCTCCTCCTCTTCTTCCTCCTCTTCGTCAGTGTCGTTAAGCTCCTGGTTGTCCCGCTCCCGCTTCAGGGCCTCATCCTTCTTGTTGCTAGGGTGAGGCGGGGAGGTCACCTCACCAGGCTCGGGCTGAACAGCTTTGGAATCTGCCGGAACGCAAACGTGACAAGTTACAAAAAAAACATCATTAAATGACAACTGCGCGCTCTTGGAGAGTTGCCTTCCTCCAGGGGTCTTCAATCCTGTTCGTTGAGGGCCGGTTTCCTGGATGACCACCTCTCCCTGCTGCTCAAATGATCAGGATGGTTAGCCAGCTTCTGCAAACTTTGCTGATTATCTGATCATTAGAATTACGAGGGTTGCAGCAGAGAGGTGGAAAACATCCAGGAAACTGGTCCTCCAGAAACAGGATTGTTCAGCCCTGCTTTGGAGTTTTGTGTTTCATGGTCATTTGAATGATGAAAACGCACCCGTGTCTAATCTGCAAGAGTACAATTTTTATGTGACAACATCTCTAGAACAAATAGTTAAAGGACCCCTGCGGGGGGATAAAAAAATCCCTTCAAAATCGAAAATCGCAGGCTTCCTGTGTCATTACGCGCATGGGTTCTTGAGATTTTTTTTTTTAAGCGGGTCCAATAGACATGCCACCCAAATGTGATTCTGACAAGTAAAAGTGGCTTTGGGGGCTGAATTTATAATAATTGTGCTTAAAAGTTCTGCATTGGATGGCACTCATCACACACACTAACACACAGTGTTACAAATTTTGGTCGCAAATACATAAACTTCCTGTCTTTTCAGGTATGCCTCTTTGTGGCTTTTGCAGTGTTTTTTATGGCAAGTCATGGGAGCAAGCCGCACCCACACGCAAAAACCAAAACAAGCAATTTAATTTCAGAGTGAGTATGGCAAATTTAGTATTACATTAAACTTGTTGGTTACGTTAGCCGTTGATGGACTCTTGCTATGGTCAAAATGGCTCTGACATGGCCCATTTAAAGCAAAATAGTAACTCTCATACCCATCTTCTTGCTGTGGTCCTTCTCCATGCGCTCCAAGCTGTCCAGGAGATCATCCACTTTGCTCTTTATTTGAGTCAACTCGCGCTTGATGGTCTGCAGCTCATCAATTTTCACTAAGAAGAAAAAGGGACAACATCAGACTGACGACGATCCACAGAGACCATTCGTGGGGCGGAGTGAGCGCCACTACTTTTTTTTCCCGCCACTACTTTTGTCTTTTTTTTAAAAAATATATATTTCAAGGTTTGTAATGTAGTGAACTCCAGCTCAACTCTGTAAAATGTTCGTTCACTGCGCATACACAGGTCTCTGCTTGAAACTATTGTTGTACACTTCGTATGTGCAACAGCAGTTGCCTGAAGGTTTACAATTTCCATTCTGTTAGCCTGAAGCGAGTTGTTCTTTATCAGATGAAATAACAGTCTGGTTAAATATTTGTGTTGTAACATACAAGATGTTATTCTCTTTTGTTTTATTTAGAAGTTCGACAGGAAAGTTCAACTGGGAGTACCGAAAACAGCTTGGAGTGAGCAAGTTTAGGTTTGTTACCATACAATCTCTCAAAATCAGATACTGCGGCTGGGTCTGGAGCGTATTCCCTGTGCTAAACAAGTGTTAACTGTACTCACTGCTTCGAGATGAGTAGGTCCTCTGGCTGCTCTTGGAGGATGAGGAGAAGCTGCTCTTGGTCCGCCGGCTGCTTCCGCCACCTCCACCGCCTCCACCTCCACCGCCGCCGCCGCTACTGAGGCTGACCCGCGGGCGCTTGGACGGGATAACGGCGCGAGAGAGCGGCGGAGGCGGGGCGGGCACGCGGGACGGGTACGAGTACATTCTGTGGCGTCACAACAAAATCACTGGAGGCCGGTTTCCGACAAGAAGGTTGTTTCTGGAGTGCGAGCGACAGACTCACCTGTCATAGTAGTCTCTCTGGAAGTCATAGTCCAATTCAAATGAGGAACTGCTGTATGGGAGAAGGGCGTGGGATTTGGGGGGTACTTTTGAAACTTGCCTTGGAATGTCAGGTAAAATATAGAATTGTCTCTGAGGTTTGGGCCCACTGTACAATGAGGATACTCGTTGCACTTACCTGTACATGTCACCAGCTGAACGTTTGCTGGTTTTGGAACGGTGTGGTTTGGGCTCTCCGGCAAGGTTAATGTCTGGGGGGGAAGAAAAAAAAAGGGATTCAAAGAAAGGACTCCCCCTGGAGACACCTGGCTGCAAATTGTGGTGAGTGAGTGAGAGGACATCACGCTCAGTAAAGGGTGGAAAGTGTTTTGTTTTTGTCTTTTATGGACTAATTTGTCCATGTTGGAGTGATTCGAAATTCAGTGTGAGGGTTTAGGTCAAATGTGGCAATGAGGTTTATTCAGCGTGGGGGGTCATGGCCTGAGTCAATAACGCTTTCAGAAGAAGAAAAAAATTTCTCAAGGAGGTCCGTCTTGGTGCTTTTGTTTTACGAAACGGCGTCAACTATCCAACCAGGGAAGGACTACCGTGGCGCAGCAAACATCCAGCCGATTATAATACAGAGAATACGGTAATAGTATGATTATGGTTTGAGTAAGAGTTAGTGTGCGAGTTTGCATTACTATCACCCTTAGTGTGAGGATTTAACTCATTCACTCCCAAAGACGTTTTTAAACGTCTTTTCAGACTTGGTTTAGAATTGGCTGGTACTGAATTGAGTTTTAAGGAAAGGTAACGGGTAGGTTTAGGTTTTGACATTTGTGTGTGCTCAAACTGACTCCAGTCCTTCCAAAGAGAGAAAATAAATATAAACATGCGTTTTAAGATGAGTGAGAGGGACTTCCTTACCAAGCACTTGGCCGACAATCATCCGCCCGTCCTCCCCGGCTACGGCAGAGCGGGCGTTGCGCTCGTTGGCGTATTGCACGAAGGCGTAGCCCTTGTGCACGGAGCAGCCCACGATCTTGCCGTACTTAGCGAAGATGGCCTCCACGTCGGCCTTGGTCACCAGCAGGGTGTTAAGGTTGCCGATGAACACCCGCGAGTTGAGCGAGCGCGGGTCTGTCTTGTTTGTGACGTTGCTGGCGGCCATCAGGCTAGCGGTGGAGGGCGAACGGCTGGCGGGGGAAAAAGACAAACAAGCACAACACACGGTCGTTTAGCCACCGAGCGACACACCAGAAGCATCGACGTCTTCCATGTCGCCAACTGAAGAGCAGGAAAGTTCTGTTGAAGAAGATCGTTACAAAGAATCGAACCTCCACCAAGGAAGTTCTGCTGTCACCGCTGTTTGTTTTGGTGTTAGGCTAAATCTGACAAATTGTTGCCAATTAACATTCCAGAGGACTGAATTAAAATTTTGGGTCAATTTCCTTTTGTCAACTATGCATTTTTTGACATTTTCCTTAAAAGGCACAGTGACTAATTCAAGTTTATAATTGTCGCACCTTGGTGGAGGTCTGGAGTTTAACATTGGGGGCCAAGTGCTATTTTCTTCAAATGAGCTGTGCATTTTTAACATTTTTATGTGAACGTTAAGGTCGGCAAAGTGATAGGGTTGCAAATTGGGATTTCCACCAGGCCTTGGTGGAAATCTAAACCCAGTTAGAGAGAGAGAAAAAACGAATTAAAAAACACATTGAAAGAAACAAGATAGCGAAGATTACAAAGTTGTTTTTTTTTTTTTGTTTTGTTTTGTTTTTTGCTTCTGGAATCACTGACAATTTTGTGCCGGTCAAGACTGCAACAGTAAAAAGAGCCACCAGCAGGCGGCAACCTGCAAACAAGAGTCAATCAGTGGATAACAAAATCATATTAGACATTCAGATGAAAACAAAACTAATTTACAAATAAAAACAATCATGTCGTCATAATGATTGAAAAATAGTATCTGCATTAAGGGTAAAGCTGATAGGACAAATTAAATACCTCACTTGGTCCATTGAGATTAATCACAACATTCCTTTAAAACCTTTTTTTTTTTCACCAGCAATGTTGGCGCTCGGTCTAAACAGATTTCGAATTAATGAGGAAAGTTGGGCGACAAATGCTGGATTTCCTCAAATAATGGCATCTGCTCAACTAAACACCATGCCCAAATTAATGGCCAAGTGCAGCCCATTTCAATGACCTTTAGTTTATGATAGTCAAACCATGTGTGGTGGTAGATGTTTTCACCACAGCAAAATGAAACGCAGACGTGGCATCTGCAAAACAAAAGTGTGAAAATGTGTCCCTCCCACCCTCATATAGTGGACCCCAGTTATTTATTAACATTTTTGAGTAATTGACACTTCCTTATATATTGTATTTGCCATATACAAAAAAAGTCACATTTGAGAAAAAAAATGTTATAAGCTGGTTTAGATATAAATAAAAGATACGTGTCACCCCCCTCATACCCACAACATTAAAATTTTTGAATAATTGACACTTCCTTATAAATTGTATTTGCCATATGCAAAAAAAGTCACATTTGAGAAAAAAATGTAATAAGTTGGTTTAGATATGAATAAAAGATACGTGTCACCCCCCTCATACCCACAAAAAAAAAACAAGAATCGGTGACTGCGAATACCCTAACTGCAAATGTGTGGGAGTCAACTGTAATATATATTTGGTGCAATGAAGAAAGCATGAAACTCCAATGTATTATCTGCATGAAAACAAAACTAATTTGAAAGAATGCATAAAGTAAACATGGATTACAATATATAGAGCTTGCTTTTAGGGAGGAACTATATTTTATTCAAATACCCCTCGCCCTCCTAAAATTATTCTTTTTAATTTATATAAAAATAAAGGGCTCCCACAAATTAACACCCTTCATAAAAATGTTTTCGACTCTATAGTTGAGTAACTAAACATCCCCGGCCATAAGATGAGGCAATATGTACATTATAAGTTGGAGGTTAATTTTGGAGTCCAAATAAAATTTTGTTTTTCCTCTGAGAATCGTGATGGAGGAGCACGATATTGCATTGATGATGCTAAAGAACACACAGTGACCCATTGCGGCAAATGCGTTTACACTGTGTTATTACTGTGTCATTACTGTGTAATGTGAGTTTTGTCACGCCAGAATGTGAAACCTGGCCAGATTTTGTGATTTTAGCATCTCCCCACAGAGGAAAGACGAAACACCAGCGGCATCAACAGTGCCCACTCCTGAGAGGATGCAGACGGGCGGGGAGAAAGAGTGTTGGGTGAGGGTTGTTTGGATTGGTTATGACTCACTCCATAGCGTCTGTGTGCAGGGCAGTCGTCTGTTCTGTCTGACACTGTGGGCTGGGGCTCACTTTGGCCTGGGGTCTCGAACCTTCACCTTTTCGCCCCTCTTTTCTCGCTCGCGCGTGAGATTTTTAACTGAGGTGACAGAAAACAACAACCACACACACCTCAGTCACGCTAAGCAGGGGTTACGGCGCAGCAAGTCTTCTTACCTGTGTGCAGTGTAGGTAGGAGAAGTGTTGGTGGTGGTGAGGTGTTGACTGGCTAGTAACAAACAAATCCAAGCGGCCAACAATGAGCCACCTTGGGGGGCTAGCTAGTATTTCCAGTACTAGAACACTAAAGCACAACATTTTCGAGAACGTCAGATGCGTGAGGACTGACTTCATGTCGGACTCCCAATTTTTGTGGGACTAAAATCAACACGTTTAAAAACGGTGGCACACAGGTCTTTTTCTTTGGCATGCATTCGACTGTCATTTGTGCTACCAGATATTATTTTCTTCTTATTTTTACATTTCATTTGGGGAAAAAATGGCATACTTCGCACTGTTGCATATTTAGCGTGCAGATTTAGCTTTTTCTACGATGACATTTAGGCTTATTTTATGTATGCCTGCACTCAACTGAGTATCATTTTTTGTGGCAAATTTGTATTTTCTTCTAATAAGGAAAACACGAAAAATGCATTTTCTTTTCTTACATTTTCCATTTTAAATAAAATAGCGAGCCTTGATCAAGTTTGGGAGTAATCAGACCAGCCTTGGGGGAGGTCTCAGCTTGGCAATTTTAATTTTTTTGTGGAAAAAGGTCAAATTTTATTTTGAGTAAATTATATATTTATATATATTTTTTAAGATTTAACATGACACTTCCTTTTTCATTTTCCATAATGATGATATTTGGGTCCCATTATGCAGAAGTCTGTCATTTTAGTTGCAACATATTTTCTTCTAATTCCCAAACCAAAACAAGTTCCAAGTCTTTCGGAAATTTTAGTGTTGTTTGGAAACGACGAGAACAGGCTTGTCTCAATGCGGTCTTCGAGGGCCACTATCCTGCATTTTTTATATTAAATAGACCAGGATCATGACCAGAGCTTACTGACAAGCTGAGCATTTGAATCAGGTGAGTTGGAGGAGGGGAAACATCAAACATGCAGGATTTGCTTCCCTCACAGACCGGATTTCGACAATATAGGATCCGATTGAGTTATCCTCAACAATCTTAACCAAAACAGTCTTTTCAAATACTCTTTGCTGGCTCACATATGAGTTTTAGCATATGTTGTGCAATGGAAAGTCCAACGTGTAATGTCCCCATCGTTAATTAATTGAAAGTTCCAATGTGAATTTCTGGAAAAACATACCTCAAAAAGGAAACAACTTGCCATTAAAAAAAAAAAAAAAAAAAAAACTATGACGAGTCACAGACGTTAATAAACTCCAAGTGTGTTCCGCTTTTCGGTGTGCTTTTCTTGTGAACCAGGTTGGTGACCCAACCATAGAACAGGACAGCAAAGTATCTGGCAGCTCACTACAAAAAAAATGGTTGAATATCAATTTCATATTACATTTATTACATAGCTGCAAAAGACTGACTACTTCTTGATTTTTGTTTTTATTACGCAATGATTAACTTTGATTCACGTACATTCAATGTCCAAATGTGACTTGATACATTTTCTGGTTTTATTTTTGGCATCATGCAACAATTGCTTGCATTACTGTCTACATATAACTAATTTTGAAATTACAGAACGTCGAGCAGTGTCGAGCATGAGCCACAAATGGTTGGGGCCATTCGGAAAAAAAGACACCTTTTGGTTTCATCAAAACCAGTCTCTTATAATAGGCTATTGTTGCAGTGAGAAGCCCTCGCTGGCACCAAGGACTCAATAAAGTTGCAGAGGTGTCAACGAAGAAGCTGACGAAAGCCGCTCTACACGTATTTCAAGATGTACATCAAATAACTTCCTCTTCCCTGTGCGTCATTGACCGTTGCCACAGGAATGTTTTAATGAAAGCCCCATTATAAAACTACGACGAGAGAATGAGGGGAAACCTACAAATCAGGTTTCTACTACTACCGTATTTTCACGACTAAAAGGTGCAGTCTTAAATTTTCTCCAATATGGACGGGGCGCCTAATACTATGGGTGGCTTTTGTATATGCACCGAGTTTCAAAATCTGTGAATTCTATTGTGTGACTTCAATGAGAGGTCCTCTTGACTGATGATGTTCAGCTAGCGTACGTTTTACCATACCTGCGTACAAAAATGTGTCTTCTGTATGTGTTAAATACAGAAATAGTACCCGCAACTGACACTACGCCTTTTAACACGTTGCACCGTATGGTCGTGAAAATACGGTACTATAATTACTGTTAAGATGGATGGTAGGATGGTTCCGAGTTTCATGACAGTGGGTGGAAGTAAGCAAGCAAGCATGTGAAATATGTTTGGCATTAAGTGCCTCTAAGTGCAAGCATAACATTTGGACAGGATGTAAACTATTAGTAGCTGACAGGAATGACATGTTTCACCAATATGCATAAAAGCATCTAGTGTTGCTGGACTTCAACCAATTTGAATGTGTATATAAAAAGCAAATTTTGTGGGATCTCGCTGCATGAAAATGCTGTCAATTACCATTTTTTAAATGAGCATAAAGTAATGTTAAATATCACCGTTTGTCTTTCCAATAACTTTTTTTGTGGAGAATTGTTTGAATGAAAATCTATTTCGATTGCTACGGTTTGTGATTTTTAACGTGCAAAAAGTATTGGAAAATATGTGCATCACAGTAGATTGACTGCAGTCTTGAATACATGAACATGTGTTTTTGTAGCTGCTGCTTATATTTTCAAATTTACAAAAAGTACTGTGATTTAAATGTCAATTGCCACTGTTGCCTTTTCTAAGTCTTGCGTGTGTGGAAATTAATTTGGGAAAGTAATTGTTTACAATTTTTAATGTGCAGCAAGTACTCGTAGTGATATAGTTCATTGAGTTTTTGAGTAAATTTCACGAGGTCTTTCTGGCATGATTTTTTTTTTCTCATCGCTGGTACTCACTATTTCTAAAGTACACAAAATTATTATTAGTCACACACATTTCCGTAATTTTAAAGCTGAAGTCAAGCACTCTCATATTCTATGCTTCCCTACTCATCTAAGCATGGTATTCTGATTAATACTGCCTTTGTGGAATATATATTAAGCAGAAAATCCACCTGTTTTTATCAGTCTCAAGAGTGCAGGCGTTTTGCCTTGTACTGTCACTTGCTGTCAACAGAAAATGACATCACAGTGCCTAAAGGCTGAGGTAACGACCGCCACGGCTGACTGGCTTTCTGGGTGTGGTCATGTGACATTCATCAGGGTGTTGTGTATGTGAAAATTAATTTTATTTGGTGCAAACTACCACTTGAATATATTATATATTTTGACTGTTGTCCTTTTCAGTCAATTAGGTGGGGACTTTCCTGTGTGAAAATTAATTTTGGTTGTAACCAATTATGTTTTCTAATGTGCAATAATCAAATATGTCACTGCCATCATTTAAGTAAAATTTGTGCGGTTTTGCATGTATGAGAGTTAATTTACACGTGGCAATTTACCATTAAAAATATACAAATTGTGTTGTCACATATTTGTTGCCTTCATCTTTCCAAAGCAATTTTCTGTGCATGAATATTCATTCAAAGGTCACCGCTGCTTACATTGCCAAATATGAGATAATTATCAGTTACAAATATAAATGTTTTTATGAATAAATCTTTTGGGGTCTTGTAGGCATGAAATTTGATACCTCTTGCTGCTGATTACCATTTCAAATGTTGATTATGTTTCTGTCCTCATCTTAAGTTAACTATGTGGCCTCGAATGCATGGAAATTCATTTTGGTGGGGGCTGCTCAGTTTCTGCACAGTAGACAGGGTTGTTATTTTTTATTCAGAATAAGACTCGGGTCATGTGTGTTTGATTTCTTACATGTTCATTTGTCACCGTTGATGTGATTTTGACAGTTTCATCTCCCTGCTACTGTTCATCAAGACGACTGAAATGGCATGTCAAGAGAGAAGTGACTTTTTCTTTTCTTTTTTTAACAAATATAAACCACCATCATACTCTTTCGGTTAAAGAGGCTTTTAATCAATTAAAATGCGGAAGCAACAAAACTGAAGCCACTTGTGGTCCAGATAAAATTGAGAAAAAAAGTCCCCTTGTCATCAAAATGGCCCCCGTCATCCTGATTATCACCATGGGAGGAAAAAAAAAACTCTCCAAAAACAAAAAAGAAAAATAAACGAGTGTTCAGTCTGAGCCAGAAAAGCAAAACCAGTTCTTTTTTCTTTAAAAATGACCGAACTCACCCCATCAAACATGCCCCAATAGCGTCACCAACAGGCTTCCAAGTGAATCAAATGCTCCTATAGCGCAGAGCTTAGCCTAGCCACGGCTAGGCTAAGGATAGCGTGGCTAATTTTAGCCAAGGAGCTAAAAATGCGCAGCAAACATCATAATATCCACCAAAAATAGCAAAACCGGCAAAGGTCTGCGTCGTGTAATAATGAAGGGGATGTAAAACTAGCAAACCAGACGGATTAACTAGGGCTAGTTTAGCCTAGCCGTGTGTCTGAGTGGAAGAGGGGGTGGGGGGTGTCGTCGTCTGAAAAGCGTGCCAAAAACACATCAGTCCAGTCAAAGGTATGTTTCCCCAACAACTGCCACAAAAATCAACCTCGGCCAACTTGCAAAACTGGAAGAAACTGCAGCTAGGGTGCCTCCAAAATTGTTTTTGTCGTTCAAACCACAACCAGTGTTTTTTTTTTTTTTTTTTAAATCTGGGGAGCAGCAGGAGGATGAGGGCGACTAGCGTCTAGCTCGGCAAAATCGAAAAAGCATCGCTGAAAAAAAAATCCAAAAAGAAAAGAAAAAGGAAGGAAAAATGAAAAATAGCTGGTAACAAAATACTCACCGCGACCCTTTACGAGCACAAAATGGCTTGCTTTTCGGTAAAATCGCTCAAATTTTGATATTTAGGTCGTCCTTTAGGCGAGCGCAGGCTTCTTTAGTGAAGCCTCCGGTGAGCAGCGAGCGAGCTAGCTTTCGTCTTCGTCTTCAGCTAATGTCACAGGCTAATGGCGCATTAGGGGGACGCTGCTTTTGCTTCATCGCGCAGCGCGAGAGTGCAGTAATGGGGCGGGTACTTTTCTCTGTGTGGTTAGAAAGGGCTTGCTCCCTCAAGGCGGAACGCCGGTGTGCCTCGTTACATATTACCGCGCTCACCTGTTGTTGAAGCGCAGATCTTTTTATTTTTCCAGACGATACATTGTGTCGTCGTCTGAAAAGCGTGCCAAAAACACATCAGTCCAGTCAAAGGTATGTTTCCCCAACAACTGCCACAAAAATCAACCTCGGCCAACTTGCAAAACTGGAAGAAACTGCAGCTAGGGTGCCTCCAAAATTGTTTTTGTCGTTCAAACCACAACCAGTGTTTTTTTTTTTTTTTTTTAAATCTGGGGAGCAGCAGGAGGATGAGGGCGACTAGCGTCTAGCTCGGCAAAATCGAAAAAGCATCGCTGAAAAAAAAATCCAAAAAGAAAAGAAAAAGGAAGGAAAAATGAAAAATAGCTGGTAACAAAATACTCACCGCGACCCTTTACGAGCACAAAATGGCTTGCTTTTCGGTAAAATCGCTCAAATTTTGATATTTAGGTCGTCCTTTAGGCGAGCGCAGGCTTCTTTAGTGAAGCCTCCGGTGAGCAGCGAGCGAGCTAGCTTTCGTCTTCGTCTTCAGCTAATGTCACAGGCTAATGGCGCATTAGGGGGACGCTGCTTTTGCTTCATCGCGCAGCGCGAGAGTGCAGTAATGGGGCGGGTACTTTTCTCTGTGTGGTTAGAAAGGGCTTGCTCCCTCAAGGCGGAACGCCGGTGTGCCTCGTTACATATTACCGCGCTCACCTGTTGTTGAAGCGCAGATCTTTTTATTTTTCCAGACGATACATTCAAAATTAATCACCTTATTATCTCATCGTGGACATAGAATGTTTGATTAAATAATTCCCCAATCGTATGTTAGCGCCAATTATAATAGCTTTTAATCGTTTTGTCTGAGCAATTCATACAAACAACAGTAACGCCGGTGTTGTAGGTCTGATGTCTGCCAACAGAGTGTGGTGTTGGACTATGGCAGTGGTTTCGAAACGTATTCAAAACGCAAAGCTAATATGTATTTAATAAATAACATGGAAAAAATATATGTGTATCTTTTTTTTCAAATTTAGATATAAACGCATCGTGTTGAAATTATGAATACTTCAAAAACGGGGATAAATATCCAACAAGTGTTTTAACACAAAACACACTCGCGGGTATTTGTTCTTTATCAACTGCTAATGACTACTAGTATTACTGCAGCTTACTGAGCAAATATGACCAGCTCATTTTTGTAGATCCACGTGGCTAAGGTGCGTACACTGGAAGGAGCAGAATCATGTCCAGTGAATTTTAGCAAAAACTGTGGCAAAAATGTTTTAATATTTTACATTCTAATCAATGATGCCATTACTGTATATATTCTTTTTAAAAATAAAGAACAGTATTAGTGCCATTGACATGAAGTTTGACACCCATGACAATACAGATATTTGACCAACTTATGTCAATACTGTATTGTAACCCAGCCGCTGGGGGGCAGTGCCCTCCCCTGGGGGTGCACTGTTCCCCAGTGCCGGTCCCAAGCCCGGGGAAATGGGGAGGGTTGCGTCAGGAATGGCATCCGGCGTAAAACTTTTGCCAAGACGACCATGCGAGTTGGTAGGACGGTTTACAGGGGCGGATGGAAATTACTGACTCGCTGTGGCGACCCCTGAATAGGGACGTGCCGAAAGGAGAAGAAGATGTCAATACTGTATTGTAACACCAGACAGTGTTACCTGTATTTTATCCCAAATGTCATCAATTGTATTGTTTATCAAAATAGTTTTGACAAAATCATTTTTGATTAGAAGCAATACCGAATGTTTACAACATGGCCTTAGGACCATAAGATGAGTTTCATTCACCTGAGTTCCAAAAAGATGTTGATGTATCTTAATTTTATCGAACTCTTTTGCCAATTGTACATCTGGTTCTACAGTGTTTGTTTACGACTGCGCGCATGTGTGTGTGTGTGTGTGTGTGTGTGTGTGTGTGTGTGTGTGTGTGTGTGATTTCCTGGGATTCTCCAATAAAAACTCCGACTTGCAGTTCCAGAGCGTAACCAGATCCATCCTTCTGAAGCTCCTCCATCAGGCTCATGCTGGGAGCAGATGTTTCAAAAGAGGGGCTTCACTACCCCTTCATATTGGTGTTGATGACATCCAGACATGTGATGGCAAGATCATGTCAGCTCAATTTGTTCACGGACAATACTTTGAAGAACTTCATTGTTTTGTCAAGAGAATTTGTGTGTGTGTGTGTGTGTGTGTGTGTGTGTGTGTGTGTGTGTGTGTGTGTGTGTGTGTGTAAATGCACAAGGCAGATCGTTTCACAGCATTTTTCACAATATTCTAAATCACCCGTACATTGGTGTTAATCTTCTGAGAGAAAATGTCCAAAAATTTGATTTCACTTTTGAGAGCTGTTTTTAATATTTGAAGCAATAAGAGGTCACTAAAATATTCCAAAAGGTTTTCAAGGGTCATAATGTTGTGTCCTCTAATAGTTCAAACATTTTATAGTAGATTTTTATCACAGATTTGTATTGTCTTGTTGTCTAACAATATTTTTAATCACCTATTTACGTCCTGTATTCTGACATTAGTAATTTACTTGTAGTATATTTCAACTGTTATCACCTATTTTCTTATTGTGGTCTAATAATGAAATAATTTTGAACATTTTTCATTTTGACTTTGAGCACAGATTTTGTTTTGGGCAGGTGGTCAAATACAGTGATAATATTAAAAAAAATCTAACAATCATAATTATTTTGTTTTGATCATAAATCCTTGCATTGATGTTTCATAATGATTTTCATTGTTAATTAGAGCAATATTTTGTATTATTATTGTTGTTATTATTATTATCATTCTCCATCCATCCATCCATTTTCTGATCCGCTTCATCCTCACAAGGAGCCTATCCCAGCCGTCTTCGGGCAGTAGGCGGGGGACACCCTGAACCGGTTGCCAGCCAATCACAGGGCACACAGAGACGAACAACCATCTGTGCTCACACTCACACCTAGGGACAATTTTGGGTGTTCCATTAACCTACCATGCATGTTTTTGGAATGTGGGAGGAAACCGGAGTACCCGGAGAAAGCCCACGCAGGTACGGGGGGAACATGCAAACTCCACACAGGAAGGCTGGAGCTGGAATCGAACCCAGTACCTCTGCATTGTGAGGTTATTATCATTATTATTATTATTATTATTATTATTATCATGATTATTATTAAGATGATCATTTACACATTTTTTATTTACTTGAAAAATAATTATTACATAGTTATTACAGACTTTCCTGTGGTCAAGTGTAATTGTTAATTTCATCGCAGATTTTGTTTTGTTGTACATTAATAATATATCACTATATCATCTCTTGTGAAATATTAATGTTAACTATTACAACAATAATAACTGCTATTCAAATCAAAAGTAAAGATAAGTGTTGGTCTTTTCTTTTTGGGGGTGGAGGGGCTGCCTGTTGCTGCATGTGCACACGCCACACATGGAAGCATTGCCTGCGACGTGAGCGTGCACCCTGACAGACAGCTTGGACCAGAGCAGAGTGCAGACGTCAAGGACGCTCAGCAGTCAGCAGCAACCTTCCTCCACCTGATTTGCAACGCTTTGAGTCGCTCATTCAGACCTCAACCTCGCACGCTCCGTGACAAGCAGATGTTGCGTGACGTGCCATGTGAGTGTATGCATTCTACTTTTCTTCCACAATTTTAAGAGTTCATTGGGTGTACATGCAACAAACTCTGCAACAAGTAATCTAAATGTGTTTTACGCCGTAATTGTCCACTGAAAGCAAAAACAATGCTAGCTACCGGTATTTACATTTACGAATAAGGATTCATTTCCACTGCACAATTCATGCACCTTTTAAAAATTACCTTATATTTACCGTTTTAAGTATCAACATAGTATCGCTAAATAGATGTCCGACATCGGTGCGATACTATGTCTGATATCTAATAACTGTTGTCTGTGACTGTCATGTATTGTTGATGATTGTGTTTTACCCAATATATCAACTATCGCAAAATTGTTGTGTCGATGTTTCAGCGTTGGGCAAATATCTTATGCGCAATCCGGTATCAATTTATGACCAAAAAAGTCACATGAACAACTGATACAAATATTTTTTTGAATCCATCTTTCAATTTATCTATCTAACTATCTATAACTATATCTATATCAGTATCTTTCTCTCTCCCTCTCTCTCTAGATAGATAGATAGATAGATAGAGAGATAGATAGATAGATAGATATAAACGCCCCCTGGTGTAAATTTTACCAGCCTCACCATCAATCCTATTCATTATTGTTTGTTAGCGTTTGCTGACTTGACTTTTCCAAGGAAAAGCTCTGTGCTTTGTTTTAAACACAAAGAGTGTAGTTCTCTTTGTTTAGCTTGACATCAAATATCAAGTGAGAGTGGCAATAAACATCTTAAAGCCTCATTTGTGGAGAATTGAAGGAGACTTAACGTTCTGACAAACTGCTGCATCTTCACTCGGTTCATTCAAATCTCAAGGCACCACAAATCTTACTGCTTCCATGACACCAAAGTTACTTTATTTTCACATTGACCCCTGATCGCATGAGGCCAATAAAGTACCTGCTATTGCCATGATTTCACTTGGTCGTAGCTTGTGGCTGTTGACCATCCGTGTAAACAATTTGGAGGACAGTGGACGAGGCAGTGGTGACAGAGTAGTAAAAGCCAATTTGTTATTCCATATCTTCCCCTCAAAACATCTGTCCAACAACCACCAACCGTAACACTAAACCTCTAACCGTAACTACTCTAATTCTACCCTTAGTCCCGACCCTCTATCCTTAACTTTGATCCATCCGTAATCTTGAAACCCTATCCTCAACCAAACCCGACCACTATCCTTATCACAAAACCTTCCAAACCCTAACCTCCAGCTGCCCCTAAGGTAAGCCTCAACCCTAACCCTGAATGTGTTTTAAAACACAACTTAGTAGATCTCACAAGATTTTATTTTGAAAACTGGGGCCCTGCAAGTGTAAACTGTCGGACCGCGGCCAACGATCTGCATGACTGTGGAAACATTGGGGGCTCATGGGTCATTAAAAAAGCCCAGCAACGGGTTGTGAAAATAGTTACGTCACTGATGTGTTATCTGAGGCCCTAAGAAGTAACAAGAGAGAGAATCGATGTGCTTGCATCTCTCTGGATCCCAGTGACATTTTTCATGGACCAGGAGGCACGAGCGTTTGCAAGTCAAGAGCGCACATTTGGTGGTTTTGAAAGGCCACAGCTGTGTTTAGCTAAACTCAGCCAGTGCATCTTTAAAAGACACCACATGAGACCGGGTTGCCATTTCGCCGTAGAGTGTGCTGGCTCGCGGTGGGCTTTGTGGGAAGACTTTTCTTAGTTTTACCGTAACACTCTTCTTTTATGGACCACAGCCCAGAATGTTTTTTCTTGATGGTTGGACTACTTGTGGGACTTTGTATGGGGGTCAAGTGTGATGCTTCATGTCTTTCAGTATCTTTCGGTTTAGAAAGACAGTGTGTGCATACATTTGTTGATTTTTCATTGTACGTTCTTTCAAAACCCCACTATTCATTTCAATAATATGCCAAAAACTACGTTCTCCCACATCAACGTGAGTTTTTAATTGTAATTGTAGGTGAAGTAATCGAGAATTATATTACATAGGGTGCTCCTCCCCTATGGAATGCTGCCATGTTTCGCCACCATGTTTCTGCTACGGATGCCTGAAGGAGACAAACTTAGCTACCGTAGTTCCGCATTCATTAGGACGCCAGCAATGTGTAACAATTGCTATTACTTCGTACGTCACTTGATGGAATACTAGGAGTAATTTGATTAAATTTTTGCTTGCAACTCTGCTGAAGAATTTGGTGATAGCCTTGTGAAATTTGGTTTCTCCGAGGCACCATAGAGCGCATGCTTGGTTCATTGCATTGTATTTGTTCACCACTAGATAGTGCTAAATTCTGCACGCTGTACCTTTCAAACGAACCCTAACTCAAACCTCTCATTCAAGTATCGCATCCTAACACTGAACACAATTCCCAACAGAAGTTTGTCCATCCCTGCTCTAACCCGGCAGAATCGCAACCCCCCCCCCCGACCCTAAACTGTGAACCCTGAAGGTCGTCCATCTCTACCGACACACTTTAAATCTCTCTAATTAGGATTGGCTCACAATTCCCATGCCTCCATGTTACAGGAAAGCCCATTAAACAGTAAGCCAGACTATACCAGTAAAGCATGTGTGTGAAGCATACACTTAGAGACCGGCTGGTTCTTTAGAAGTCCACTTACTCATCGTCTGGGCCCAATCCGCAAGAAAGAACCCGGCCGGGTTGTAGTCATGACTCATTACCTGATGTAAATGACATCAGCAATATATGAGTGAAGCCACTAGAGATGGCTTGTCATCTTTCCCAACTAACAAGACGCTGGATACAGGTTTCATTTACAACCTCTCAAAAGTATGTCCTAAAAATGTGTATCTTTCCAAATTATTTGTTGGTCAGGAAAAACCTAATCGTGCAGAAGGGCTTTTCTTGGACTATAAATGTTTTTCATGGCATATTAATGTCTTGCATGTGTTCTTTTGCCAGTGGATTATAAATCTGTTTTGATGCCTCTCGCAAAAGTGGTTTCCGAAAAATGCTTGTACCACTCACTGATGGAAACTCTAAGATTCCTGATCAAAGGGACTTTTCTTGGGTCGTAACGTTTGGGGTGTCATGTTGAATTTTGTTTTACCCACACAGCGCACTAAAGATGTCTGACAGTGGAGACTCCAGATGTTAAAAATGTGATCCTCAACAGCGGAGGGATATTGGGGACGGCTTGACGGCTTTCCATCGACAACAAAGATGTGGCCCCCAGACTTTGGACCCATGGACCTCAGACCGCCAGACGCTCAGATGACTCTTCCTGGTTTCTTCGAAGATGTGGAGGAGCACCAGAGACCTTCGTATTCTGGGGTCCAGTCGTCCATACTCTCAGGTGGCATTGGGGTGTGCTGTGCACCTAGGACTTCTATGGCTTCTCTGGATCTCACCTGTAGGTCCAACCCTGACAGAACTGAGGATGGATTCTCTACGGGTCCTAAAACCTCTCAGAGGATCTGCAATACTTCCCAACCCACCCTTCCTGTACCCTACAGTCTACCCGATTGGACCCCATCTCAAAATATTCTGGAGGGCTGTCTCTGTGTAAAACAAGAGCCCACAGAGGACAAATTACGTGACCAGCAGTGTCTTTGGAATGACTGCAACGCCACCTGCAGGAGTCGGGAGGAACTGGCGAGGCACATTGAAAAGGTGCACGTGGACCAGCGTAAGGGCGAAGAATTTGCCTGCTTCTGGGCCGACTGCATCCGACGCCGAAAGCCCTTCAACGCGCGGTACAAGCTCCTCATCCATATGAGGGTGCACTCCGGGGAAAAGCCCAACAAGTGCATGGTGAGTTGGCATGATAAAGAAACCGGAGACTTTCAGGGAAAATGTCCTTGTTGAATGGAGGCAAAAGCAAAGTCAAATATTTAAGTGAGGAAAAAGCATTGTATGTTTTTGTTGCAATTTTCTGCAGTTTGAAGGCTGCTCCAAAGCATTTTCCCGCCTGGAGAACCTTAAGATCCACTTGCGGAGCCATACGGGAGAGAAGCCGTACGTTTGCCAGCACCTCGGCTGCTTCAAGGCCTTCAGCAACTCCAGCGATCGCGCCAAGCACCAACGAACACACCTCGACACAGTCGGTCTACTGCTTAACCCCCCACATCTATATATTGTCGATTTCAGGTCGAAACAGAAAAGAAATGTTAAGTGTGCAAAGACTGGACACTACGGTATTTAGTTTCAATAGTTGAGAATAACATACAGCGTTAAATTTGTTTTCAGCATTTGTTTTGCTCATTTTTAGGGGGCGTGGCTAAAAGTGCGCTGAGCGACGCACCAAAAGTCGGGCGTGAGTCATGATGCGCCTTTGTTCACATCAGCAGTTTCTCGGTCCAATTGCGATCTGTAGTTAGCTAACTAGTTATGGTTACACCCTAAGAATGCAGCTTACCTTTGGGAAGTTTGCTGGCATGGCTGCTGGCAGTGCCTTGTTGTCGGCCCTGAGTGAAAAAGAAAAAAAAAAAAAAGACTTCACAGACAGTGGCTGTAAATGAGATTGGAGATGACATCGGAGCAATGAGTATACAGAATCCGCGGAAAAGTGATTTTGGTGACAACCTTCAACTCTGAAACTTACCAAAAGGTGCATTTTGTGGTAAACCGCGAAGAACAAGGACATGGAGACGAATGGAACTGTGTGCAAAACAGCACAGATTGCTTGATCCTATCAGCACTCTCACGACTCCTGCATAGTTCCGTGATTTGATTAATTTTTAAAAATTGTGAAATCTCAATGCCTGCTGGGAAGCGATGCCGTGAGCCATACTTATTTTTACAACTGTCAGCAAGCAATGAAGACTTATTGTTGATACGGCAAATGTTCCACTAGTGAGTTGTTATCGTAACAAGGCTCAAGAGAGGTTTTTTTTTTCTTCCCTCTTCTTCTTGCGGCTTCATGCTGGCAGACTTGTTGCCAGGCGAATCAAGAACTCGTAAAATGGAAACATGCCACAAAAAAAGTCTCTTGTCATCCTACTCTTCAGGTCAGAAGTGAGTGTGCTAAAAGGGAAACTTGTTTGTTTTGGTGACTCCGGAATGCCTGTTGCTCAAAATAGTTTTTCCTGAAATATTCAGAGAAATCTGCATCCCCTGATCCCAATACCGTACCTTGAGACCAATATGTTTTCCTGAAAAAAAAAAGCAGCAAAAAACAAATACAAGTGAGAGACAGAGGTGGGGGGAGTAATATATTTGTGTTTTAAGGCTGTAAAACAGCTGTTGTGTGTTGCCATGTGCAGAGGTATCGAATCAAAGGTCCAGAAAGTAAAATTCCTGCCACAGTTTGGCTTTAGTCACAGGTGCTTCGATTTAACTGGCAGGTAAACAAGCTCCTTGGAAGTTGAAGCAAGTGGGGCTAAAGCCAAATTATCCATCCATCCATTTTCGCAGGGAGTTGCTGGAGCCGATCCCAGCAGACTTCGGGCGGAAGGTAGACTACACCCTGAACTGGTTGCCAGTCAGTCGCAGGGCACATATAGAGACAAACGACCATTCCCACCCACATTCCCACCATCACTGAGTGGGAATCAATCCCACGCTGCCCGCACACAAGTCCGGCGTGTGTACCACTACATCACAGGTGTCAAACTCAAGGCCCGGGGGCCAGATCCGGCCCACCGGGTCATTTTATGTGGCCCGCGAAAGCAAATCATGTGTGTCAACTCGCTAAAATCTGTACCGAAATATCAACTTCTCATGTGTGATACATAACGTTGAGATTTTGCAATAATTTTGTGACCTTGTTTATACTCGAACAATAATTGAACACGCTATTATAATTCACTTATTTCAAAATTAGTAATCTATTGATCTGTTGTGTACAAGTGATACTTTTGTGGTTTCACTGTCATAGCGGCCCTCAGAAGGAAGGTGTAACTCCAAATTGGCCCGCGACTAAAATGAGTTTGACACCCCTGCACGACATCATCAGTGACTTTAAAGCCAAACTATGGCAGAATTTTTACTTTCCGGTCTTGCATTGGACACCTGACCTAATGGGCATATAATAACCTCAGTGGATGAAACTTGAATTGTGTTTAGCTACGAGGGTAGTTGGTGACAAAGAGTTAATTAAGCCTTGGTGGAGGTCTGCGCTCTGTCTAGTTTAAAAGGTTGACAACTCGTTCAGTTCTTCCAGGTTTATTTTGAATTTTGATGTTTTCTTCTGTCCTCATCACATAAAATCAATCCATTGTTTTGTGGGGTTTTTTTTTTTCTCACAGAAGCCATACGCATGCCAAATCCCGGGCTGCACCAAGCGCTACACCGACCCAAGCTCTCTGCGGAAACACGTCAAGACTCATTCCGCCAAAGGTGTCCAGGGAGCCAAGGTACAACAGTGTAACACTTATAGGAAGCTTTATTTGCAATTATTTCGCATACGCACTAATTTTGCCTGTATTTGTGGGAAGATATTTTTTTCCTCCTAAGTGTTTGGGACGAAGACAAGTAATTGCACACATTTTTCGAACAAACCACATTTTATCCTTTGACTCAGACGTGGTTGAAAATTTTTAAACTATCACAAACCATGAGCAGTAACAATCAATGGAGTCTTATTCCGACTCTGCGCTCATTTTGTTTGTTTTTGTGGCCTTTTCCAGGAAGCAATGTTGCCTCATAAGTATCAGGACCAAGAAAAATAAGAGCGCACCTGTCCCAAACGAGCCACACATGTTGTCCTTTCGTTCAATTAGAACCAGTTGAGACATTTCTTCTGTATTTGTGCCCATCTCCTTGAATTTTATACAGACTACCTTCCAGGCTGTTTTTGCATGAAGAAATTGTGTTTACAGAGTTTGATCCAGCAGGATTGGGCATTACACACACACACACACACACACACACACACACACACACACACACACACACACACACACACATAACCTGGAAGTTGGGATGAGGGAGCCCATTGTTCTGTGCTATCTGGACCTGATTTGTTGTCTTTGGAGGCAAGTGACACACTGAGAGGCTTTGTTGGGGGTTTTTTAAACACAGCCACGTGTGCGATCGCGTGCCGCAACATGCGCCAAACTGCGCTTTGAGGATTTGAACCGAGAACCACACAGGAGAAGGACCGGGAACCACATGGGATTTGACCCTGAAACTGCAATGAATTTTGAGCATAGGATGTGGAACAGGAAGCACATACTGCATGGACAGTGGAACCAAATGCTAAATGGAGGTGGTTTTAGATAGGATTTGGAGTAGAAACCATATGGGATGTGGACCATGAACCAAACTGGGTGCGGACCTGGAACAAAAGAATATGGAGTTGGTTTTAGAAAGGATTTGGACATTGTTTCAAATGAGTTGCACCAGGGACTACATAAACTTTGTACAGTACCTTGAATAGGAGTGAATTTGAATTAAAGGATTTGAACCTAAACCCGCGTAGGATTTCAATCAAAAAACAATAAGGATGTGGACCTTTCTAAACATAGAATTTGTACCTAGAACCAAATTGAATTGGAAAATGGTTACACATTGTATTTGGACCTGGACCCAAGAATTCGGTCCAGGAGCCACATTGGATTTCGGTAATAGGATTTCGACCAGGAACCGCATGTTATTTGGACCAGCAACCATACAAAGTTTGGAGTCGGATCCACATAGGTTTAGACTGCGAACCGCATTGGATGTGAACCTAAAACGCCACAAGATTTTGACCTGGAACCGCACCTGATTTGGACTTGCAACCAACCACATGCGTGTCATCACTTGTTATCATGACAGACTGTTTCATTGTTACCTTTTACCAGTAACTATGACTATCAAAGTGTTAACGCATTTTTGTCATTCTCACAGATTCACATGTACTCGGTACCAGAATTGGACATCTTGAATGGATCAGCTCTTCCGGGATTAAAAAACTTCCCAGGTAGAATAACGGTTGTTTTAAAGTGCTCGATAAATGAAGTTGAGTTGAGGTATACCGGCTGTACACAAGCTATTAAAGCAGGATTTTTTTTCTCTCATAACCCCCCCACTAAACACTTGACATGGACTAACACTCAATTGTGTCTCCTTCAGGTTCTTACACTAACGGAGGTAACTTGGACTGCGTGCCCCCCCGAGTGGACATCCACT